>NC_059097.1:16253455-16371905 GCF_020497125.1 Mauremys mutica
GGTCAAATAGCCATTCTCCACCAGGGGGAAGGTGTGAAGATGACATTTACATTCCATCACAGGGACACTTGAAGCTCGTATCTATGAGAGCCTGTCACCATGACTCAGCTGAGAACTGAAGTGGTTTCTAGTACAAAGGACTGAATTATAAAAAGAGTTGAGGAAAATGCATGAGACTCTCTCTCCCCCCACCCCTTTCCCTCTGCTCATGACAACTCCTGAAGAACTGAATGTGGGCGGCAGGGGCAGGTTAGGAGGAGTCCTGGCTGAAAGGAAAACCAGCCTGTCTCAGCACATGGCGAGAGAAACATTTGTTTTAAATCCCTTTTAGCTTGTTAAGTTAAACATTAGTTTGTGTTTTATCTTTGCATTTCTTTCATAAACAATTCTGACTTTTATGCCTCATTACTTGTAGTCACTTCAAATCTTTTTTTTCAGTAGTTAATAATTTTGTTTCCTTTTTTTATCAAACCAGTGTGTTTGGATTAAAGTGTGTTGGAAACTCCATTTGGAATAACAAGGCTGGTGCATGTCATTTTCCACTGATGAAACAACAGATTTCATATGAGCTCCCATTGTTCAGGAGTGCGCTGGACAGTGCAAGATGCACATTTCTGGGGGAAGTCTGGGACCAGAGAATTTTCTGGGGTTCTCCTGTGGGGCACTGTAATTTGTGAGTCACTGTCTAGCAGCACTCAATACTGTGTAGCTGGGAGCGAGTTACATGCTGGAGACTGCATGTGAACTGCCCAGGAGTGGCTGCTCTCACAGTAGAGCAGTGTAAAAGGCACCCCAGCCTGGGGAACTGAGGAGACACAGCTGTTAACAGTCCAGATTATACTGTGCTTAATGTCACAGACACTCAATTTCAGAGTCTCTTAAAACACACAAAGTAAATACACGTCCCAGAAACCAAAGTCTCCCTGGCACTGCTTCTTGCTGACAGATGGGTCCAGAGACAGAGTCCTCGGGAAGCTGGGAACATAAGCGTGGGGTTCAGTGGAGAACGGGAACAGGAAGGGCAGGGATATTATTGAATGCAGGATCTCAGCAGTACTAGATGTCAGGATAACACATAGTGCAGCCCATTGGCAAACATAATCCCAAATATACATATAAAATGATGGGGTCTAAATTAGTTATTTCCATTGATTTATACAAGGGCAATAAGATATTCTCTGTATTACTGTCTATCCCTTTCTAAATAATTCCTAACATCCTGTTTGCTTTTTTGACTTCCGCTGCACACTGCTGGATGTCTTCAGAGAACTATCCACAATGACAAAAAGATCTTTTTCCTGATTAGCCTAATTTTGCCCCCATCATATTGTATGTATAGTTGGGGTTATTTTTTCCAATCTGCATTACTTGACATTTATACACATTTGCCATTGTGTTGCCCAATCACTTAGTTTTGTGAGATCTTTTTGAAGTTCTTCACAGTTTGCTTTGGTCTTAACTATCTTGAGCAGTTTAGTATTGTGATGTTATTGATATAATCTGGGACCATATAGAATGTGGTTGCAACCAAGGTCCTGTAGTGGCACCAAATCTTATGTACAGGGGGTCATATAAGGTGTCCAAGACCAGTTTATGGGTTGCTGGTTATAATTATGGTGTCTATATGTATGTGTCATTTTGTAGTTGAAGTTATGAGTATTGGCTCTATCCTGTCTGTATTTCAAACTTATGCTGTGCTTCTGGGAGACATCCCAGACAACTTGGTGTTAGCTCTGCCTAGCCTGCTTGATGGCCCATTAAAGACCATCAGCTATTCAACTGACCCATTGAGAGAAGGCAGATACGCCTTGTAACTCAGCAAAGTATGCAGGGACTTGCCCATGTGACTCCAGACTCCATTTTGCTGTCATTTTCCACAGTAAGAACAAAGAAGTGTTCTTACACCTGGAAAAGCCTATAAAAGGCTGATGCCTCATCTCCATCTTGTTTTCAATCCTGCTTTTTACCTCTGGAGGAACTTTGCTACAAACTGAAGCTCTCAACAAAGGACTGACTGACCCATCCCAGAGGAGGATGTACTCCAGAGTCTTGATTTGAACCTGCAGTTTACTCCATCACTGCTACAAGCCTGAACTAAGAACTTTGCCATTACTGCATGTAATTGATTCCATTTAACCAATTCTAGCTCTCAGCTCTATCTTTTTCCTTTTATGAAAAAACCTTTAGATTTTAGATTCTAAAGGATTGGCAACAGCATGATTTGTGGGTAAGATCTGATGTGTATATTGACCTGGGTCTGGGCTTGATTCTTTGGGATCGAGAGAACCTTTTTCTTTTATCGGGGTGTTGGTTTTCATAACCATTCCTCCCCAGGACGAGTGCACTGGTGGTGAAACTGGAAGACTGGAGTGTCTAAGGGAATTGCTTGTGTGACTTGTGGTTAACCAGTGGGGTGAAACCAAAGCCCTCTTTGTCTGGCTGGTTTGGTTTGCCTTAGAGGTGGAAAAATCCCAGCCTTGGGCTGTCACTGCCCTGTTTTAAGCGATTTGTCACTCTCAGTTGGGTCCCACCAGAACCGCATCATCACAAGTATCATCTGCAAACTCTGCCACCTCACAGTTTACCCCTTTCTCCAGATCATTTATGAATATGTTGAATACGATTGGTCATAGGACTGACCCTTGGGGAACACCACTAGTTACTCCTCTCCATTCTGAAAATTTATTCCTACCCTTTGTTCCCTGTCTTTTAACCAGTTCTCAATCCATGAAAAGATCTTCCCTCTTATCCCATGATAACATAATTTATGTAAGAGCCTTTGGTGAGGGACCTTGTCAAAGGCTTTCTGGAAATCTAATACACTATGTCCACTGGATCCTCCCATACTCGGGGGGGGGGTGTGTGGAGAGGGGAGTGGCACTGTATGTTAAAGAAAATGTAAACTCAAATGAAGTAAAAACCTTAAATGAAACTGCATGTTCCATAGAAACTCTCTGGATAGTAATTCCATGCTCTAATAAGAATATTAGAATAGGGATCTGTTATCGACCACCTGTCAAAGACAGCGATAGTGAGGATGAAATGCGAAGGGAGATTAGAGAGGCTATCAAAATAAAGAACTCCATCATAGTGGGAGATTTCAATTATCCCCATATTGACTGGGTACATGTCACCTCAGGACAAAATGCAGAGACAAAATTTCTGGATCCTTTAAATGACTGTTTCTTGGAGCAGCTGGTACAAGAACCCGCAATGGGAGAAGCAACTCTCGATTTAGTCCTGAGTGGCGCGCAGGATCTAGTCCAAGGGCTAACTGTAACAGGACCGCTTGGAAATATTGACCATAATATAACAACATTTAACATTCCTGTGGTGGGAAGAACAGCTCAACGCTGGCATTTAATTTCAGGAAGGGGAACTATGCAAAAATGAGAGGGTTAGTTAAACAGAAATTAAAAGGTACAATGACTAGAGTGAAATCCCTGCAAGCTGCATGGACACTTTTCAAAAACACAATATTAGAGGCCCAACTTAAATATATACCCCAAATTAAAAAACACAGCAAAAGAACTAAAAAAGAGTCACCGTGGCTTAATGACCATGTAAAAGAAGCAGTGAGAGATAAAAAGGCATCTTTTAAAAAGTGGAAGTCAAATCCTAGTGAGGTACATAGAAAGGAGCATAAACACTACCAAATTAAGTGTAAAAATGTAATAAGAAAACCCAAGGAGGAGTTTGAAGAAGGGGCTAGCCAAAAACTCAAAAGGTAATAACAAAAGCAGGAAGTCTGGGGCCACTGGACGATTGAGATACAAAAGGAGCCCTTAAAGACGAGAAAGTCATTACGGAGAAACTAAATGGATTCTTTGCTTCAGTCTTCATGGCTGAGGATGTTGGTGAGATTCCCAAACCTTTTGTGGGTGACAAATCTGAGGAACTGCCACAGATTGAAATGTCAATAGAGCAGGTTTTAGAACTACTTGATAAACTTAATTGTAACAAGTCACCGGAACCAGATGATATTTACCAAGAGCTCTGAAGGATATCAAATGTAAAATTGGGGAACTATTAGCTATGGTTTGTAACCTGTCTTTAAATCGGCTTCTGTACCCAATGATTGGAAGATTGCTAATGTAACGCCAATATTTAAAAAGGGGTCTAGAGGTGATCCTGGCAGTTACAGACCGGTAAGTCTAACGTCTGTACCAGGCAAATTAGTTGAAACAATAGTAAAGGAATAAAATTATCAGGCACATAGAAGAACAAAAATTGTTGAGCAAAAGTCAATATGGTTTCTGTAAAGGGAAATCATGTCTTACTAATCTATTAGAGTTCTTTGAAGGTGTCAACAAACATGTGGACAAGGGGGATCCAGTGGACATAGTGTATTTAGATTTCCAGAAAGCCTTTGACAAGGTCCCTCACCAAAGGCTCTTACGTAAATTAAGCTGTCATGGGATAAAAGGGAAGGTCCTTTCATGGATTGAGAACTGGTTAAAGGACAGGGAAGAAAGAGTAGGAATTAATGGTAAATTCTCAGAATGGAGAGGGGTAACTAGTGGTGTTCCCCAAGGGTCAGTCCTAGGACCAATCCTATTCAATTTATTCATAAATGATCTGGAGAAAGGGGTAAACAGTGAGGTGGCAAAGTTTGCAGATGATACTAAACTGCTCAAGATAGTTAAGACCAAAGCAGATTGTGAAGAACTTCAAAAAGAGCTCACAAAACTAAGAAATTGGGCAACAAAATGGCAAATGGAATGTAATGTGGATAAATGTAAAGGAATGCACATTGGAAAAAATAACCCCAACTATACATACAATATGATGGGGGCTAATTTAGCTACAACGAGTCAGGAAAAAAGATCTTGGAATCATCGTGGATAGTTCTCTGAAGATGTCCACGCAGTGTGCAGAGGCGGTCAAAAAAACAAACAGGATGTTAGGAATCATTAAAAAGGGGATAGAGAATAAGACTGAGAATATATTATTGCCCTTATATAAATCCATGGTACACCCACATCTCGAATACTGTGTACAGATGTGGTCTCCTCACCTCAAAAAAGATATTCTAGCACTAGAAAAGGTTCAGAAAAGGGCAACTAAAATGATTAGGGGTTTAGAGAGGGTCCCATATGAGGAAAGATCAAAGAGGCTAGGTCTCTTCAGCTTGGAAAAGAGAAGACTACGGGGGGATATGATAGAGGTCTATAAAATCATGAGTGATGTGGAGAAAGTGGATAAGGAAAAGATATTTACTTATTCCCATAATACAAGAACTAGGGGTCACCATATGAAATTAATAGGCAGCAGGTTTAAAACAAATAAAAGGAAGTTCTTCTTCACACAGCGCACAGTCAACTTGTGGAACTCCTTACCTGAGGAGGTTGTGAAGGCTAGGACTATAAGAATGTTTAAAAGGGAACTGGATAAATTCATGGTGGCTAAGTCCATAAATGGCTATTAGCCAGGATGGGTAAAGAATGGTGTCCCTAGCCTCTGTTTGTCAGAGGATGGTGATGGATGGCAGGAGAGAGATCACTTCATCATTGCCTGTTAGGTTCACTCCCTCTGGGGCACCTGGCATTGGCCACTATCAGTAGAGAGATACTGGGCTGGATGGACCTTTGGTCTGACCCGGTATGGCCGTTCTTATGACCTGCTCTGTCCTTCCGATATATTTTGTACCCTGGAATGATTGTGTCCCATTGATTGTCCTCACTCCACCAGGTTTCTGTGATGCCTATTATGTCAATATCCTCCTTTAACACGAGGCACTCTAATTCACCCATCCTATTATTTAGGCTTCTAGCATTTGTGTACAAGCACTTGAAAAACTTGTCACTGTTTATTTGTCTGCCCTTTTCTGATGAGTCAGATTCTTGTGTGTGTGAATGCTTCTCGTCTGATCTGGCCCCTACTTAATCCTCTTCCAGCCTCTCTGCCTGACTAGAACTAGAAAATCTCTATCACTAGTCTCTCCTCTAAGACAAGTCTCTGTCCGATCCACGAGCTCCTCTGCAGCCATTGGCTTTCCCCCATCTCTTAGTTTAAAAACTGTTCTACAACCTTTTTAATGTTAAGTGCCAGCAGTCTGGTTCCACTTTGGTTTAGGTGTAGCCCATCCCCAAAGTTTCCCCAGTTCCTAATCAATCTAAACGCCTCCTCTCTACACCATCATCTCATCCACGCATTGAGACTCTGAAGCTCTGCCTGCCTACCTGGCCCTGTGCGTGGAACTGGAAGCATTTCTGAGAATGCCATCATAGAGGTCCCAGATTTCAGTCTCTTTCCTCGCAGACTAAATTTGGCCTCCAGGACGTCTCACCTACCGTTCCTTATGTCACTGGTGCCTACATGTACCACGACCACCGGCTCCTCCCCAGCACTACACATAAATCTATCTAGATGCCTTGAGAAATCAGAAACCTTTGCACCAGGCAGACAAGTCACCATACGGTTCTCCGGGTCATCACAAACCCAGCTATCCTTGTTTCTAATGATCAAATCTCCCATTACTAACAGCTGCCTTTTCTTAATGCCTGGGGTTCCCTCCCCGGAGAGGTAACCTCAGTGCAAGAGGTTACCCCAACACCATCTGGGAGGAGGGTCCCAACTATGGGAAGGTTTCCCTCTGCTCCCATTGACAGCTCTCCTTCCCTGGGCCTTTCTTCCTCCTCAACAGAGCAGGGGCTGTCTGACCGGAGGTGGGAGAAATCTACAGTGTCCCGGAAAGCCTCATCAACATACTTCTCTGCCTCGCTTAGCGTCTCCAGTTCCACCACCCTGGCCTCCAAAGCCTCCACGCGGTCTCTGAGGGCCAGGAGCTCCTTGCACTGAATACACACGTAAGCCACCTGCCCACAGGGCAGGTAATCATACATGCTACATTGAGAGCAATAAACAGGATAGCCCCCACTCTGCTGCTGGGCTTCTGCCTGCATTCTCTCTTACAGCCACCTAGGCTAACAACAGGGGTTTTGTTTCAATAAAGAAGTTTGTATTATAGCTTAAATGTTTTAAAGAATGGCAAGAGTACCTCGCCCCCTTCCCACTCCCCTTCCAAACTCCCTCACGAAACTCCCCATTAGCAGCCCTGTTTGAAAAGCTCCCTGGTCACTTGCTCACTGCTTTACAAAGCACTCCCCTATCACATTCCCCCCAGCCTCTGCTTGAGCCACTCAGGGTAGGGGGCTGAGAGCACCCCCAGGACCCCAGCCCACCCTCCCAGCCCCCAGACCTGACTCCTGCATCCCCTCCCACATAACGAGCCCTCACACCCCATGCTCTGACTCCTGCACCCCCCCCATCCGCACCCTGAGCACCAAATGGGAGCTCCTGCACACTCCCCTCTACATTGCCACCTGCACCCCTCACACCACATGGGAGCTGCCCCAGGTAAGCACTTCACACCCCAACCTCCTGCCCCAACCCTGAGCCCCCTCCTGCATCCTAAAACCTGGCCAGACCCTGCACCCCCAATCCCCAGCTGCTCCTGCACCCCAACTCCCTCCCAGACCCTGCACCCCCAGCCCTGACTCCTGCCCCCTGAACACCCTGCCCTCCCTGACCCTTGCACCCCCTCACTCCCCCAGCCCTTACTCCTTCTCCCCTCTCAAACACACCCCAGTTCTCTGCCCTCCCTGATTCCTGCAACCACCCATAACCACTTATCCCCCACTCTCTGCCACCACACACACGCCCCCAGCCCTGACTCCTGCCCCCCTCCCACACAGCCTCCTGCCCACCCTGACTCCTGCCCCCCCCACATCCCCACCTGCATTGCTCGCATGAAACAGGAGCTGCTCAGGTAAGTGCTCCACACCCCAACCCCCTGCCCCAACCCTCAGCCCCCTCCCACACCCTAACTCCTGGCCAGACCCTGCACTCCAACATTTTTAATTGTTAATAAAGGGCTCTTATCCAAAGCGCTTTACAATAGTTAGCTAACGGCACAAACAATATATGGAAAGATCATTAAGTGGTGCCCCAAGACTCTCAGCGATTTTCAAGTGATCTGTGGAAGAATTGGTTAGACAACAAAAACAATCAAGGTACCTCACTTTATTTTCAGTTACTTCCTATTACTTATAGGAGGAGGAGGAGGAAGGAAAAAAAGAATGAAAAATGGGGGTGGGAGGGAAATGAGAGAATGTTCTTTTTCTTGCCTATGTCCCAAGGAGGGACCCCTAAAATGGAGCTGAGCACAGGGCCCCACTAACGCTAAATCCGCCACTGAGCTTCCTTCTCTGGATACCCCCAGCCAGCATTCAAGGACGCACGGAGTGTCTGTGTGATAAGTGACCCTGGGCCAGCAGCTCTGACTCCAGCAGCCTGCTCGTTACACCCCAAGCATTATTGTGCTCTGGGTGGAGAAGGCTCAGGGTTTGAGAGGTCAGGAGTAGGAAGCTTCTGCTGATTATGCCGCACCTAACCCTCAGTTTTACTTGAGCAAACAGGAGATATTTGACACTGTGCGATACGGCTCCTGTGCTCTGTTCCCAAAGTGTTCTACAGCAGGGGAGGGTCTCTGGTAGCTTGTGTGTCACTGGCATATTAGGGTGATGAGGCAACAGGACAGAGTAGAGGTGGCATTGTGGGGCTGGCGTGAACCATCTCTCTTCTTTTCCCCTTCCAAGAATAGAGGGGAGAGTAACCCTTACCCAGCGAGGTCACATTCTCATAGTTCTCCTGCATGACATCCCTGTAGAGGGCTCTCTGAGCAGGGTCCAGCAGAGCCCGCTCTTCCCTGGTGAAAAAAACAGCCACCTCCTTGAAGGTCACCGGCCCCTGAAAGAGCGAGAGTCCAACACTCGGTACCTGCTGCCCCACTCAAACCCCCCCTATACATGGAGGACAGGAGCCAAACAGAAACTCTGGGTGGATTGCAGTCAGAGTCCCACCCCCACCCTGCTCAGAGCATCCAGGAAACACCAGGGGGAGGGGACGAAGCGAGAGCCCCTCCTCTCTCCCAGCAGAGCCATCACCCCCCTACTAGCCACAGACTGATTCAGGAGATGGAGCCCCTAGCAGGGTCCAGGGACAGCTCCCTGGTAGGAAGCCCAACACCCTCCCCATTCTGAAGAGCTGGATGTGAAGGGAGGGGAATCTCCCCTAAGCCTCACTGGTGGGTGCCCCCTTCAAATTTCACAGCAGCCGCTGGTTAGTCAGGTCGGGCTCCAGCACTATGAGTCTGGTCAGTTTTCCCAGCTCCATGCAGCTGGGTTATTTTCTGCTCCACAAACTAGAGCATTTCCATCGCCGAACCTCCTGGGTCTGTTCCTAGAATCTAGGCCACATATTAAATAACTCCCAGCAGGTTTAGCACACCCCTGTCCTCCTCCCTTTCTCCACCCTGTGCATTTCCTGCAAACCAGACTGCAACCTCCAAACCAGCCTGTGCAAACCTTCCCATCTCCCACGTATTTGCTGTCCCTCTCCCCCCGCTGGAGGAACCCACCAGCAACCCCCTGATAATACCTACCTGAACCGGCTCCTCTGCAGCCATTTCTCTCCCCTGTCCAACGAGAGGACGGGATGAACTGGAGCGAAACATGGACGTTATTCCGCAGCCTGGCAGGGCGAGAAGGGCAGTTGTGAAGGTTTCAGAACAGGCTTTAATTCATTTCACAGCATGATTCCCCCAGGCCCTTTCCCTGCAGACAGACACCCTAGAGTCTGCCATGCTGAGAAAGGCTTGATCTCTTTGTACAGTGTAGACCTGGCCTCTCCTGCCAGGCTAAGCCCACAGAGACATTTTTAACCTCCCTTCTCCCTCCCCTCACCCCGTAACAAAGTCTCTGAACACAAGGCTAGAAAAAAGCAGAACCAAAGGAGTCACTGTGGGGGATCCCCTCAGACACTGACCCCACGGCAGCCACACCCCAGCAGGAGGGATATGGAGTCAGGAACTGGATTTTCCTCTGTCTGATTCTCATCTTTTCCACAGGAAAGTGACTCTACCCAGGGTGCAGTAATACATCTGTCTGGGCAGATTAGAGATCTGGAAATCTCTCTCCAAACTCTTCTATCCCACGGCCCCTTTCAGTCTCTCTTTCTACTTCTATCTCCTTTTCCCTGTCCCCTCTCCCTGCCCGTCTGGTAGGAAAGTCCCATTCCTGGGTAGTTTGCTCCCCCATGGCTGGATTTGCTCCTGCAATTGTGAATTGGATGAGAAACGAGGGGGGGGTCTGTTTGTGTGGAGTCATTTTAAGGCCAGACCCCAGCATTTTCCCTTCGTTTCTTTCAGTTACCTGGAGACTCTGGCTCAGAATTTAGTATTAACAGGGCCCAGGGCTGCCCTAGGGGGCTAGGACCAGCTGGAGAAAGTCATCCCCTGGGCCGGGCAGAGAAGCAGCTTTAATTAAGGTCACTTCCCAGCACAGAACCCCGCTGGGGGAGCAGCAGCTGCTAAGCCTGGTCTCCCAGATCAGAATGGAGGCTGCAGCGTCTGACCCAGGAAGCTGAACCCCAATATCCTGAGCAGAGAGGGACAGAGCGTTTGAGCAGCTTCCCTCCTTTAGCTCTCTGGGGAGAGCAGCTAATGAGAGCCCCTCCTCACAGGGAGAATCTCATTTGCCCCACTGTCCATCTGGAGTCACTCCTTGTCTTTCCATACAGTGACTCTTTATTAACATTTCTCTCAATGAATCCAGATTTCAGAAAGAACGAGTCCAGAATGCTGTGGAAGATAGTGCCATAGTGTAGCCCCTTCCCACCTCCCTCACCCTCCAGATCTAGGACAAAGAATCGGGCAGGAATTTTCCCTATGAAACCAGAAGTTCCTGTGGTTTTCAAGAGGGGAGAAAAGCAAAATCTGTCTTTTCACCTCACAGTGTTTGATAAGTGGCTAGAAAGTTATCACAGTGACTGGGCCTGGCCGGGGAATGTCGGGCAGTGCTTGGAGCCAGGATTCTGGCATAAGCTGATGAGATAGAAGGAACATGGTTAGTAGCAGCCCCCAGAGCCTCCATCCAGGGGCCCCCCAACATCCCCAGGACCCAGACCCCCCCAGCCAGATATTTCCTGGGACCCAACCCCCAGAATCCCTGGCCGAGACCCCAGATACCCACCCCTCAGAGCCCCACCGGCCAGAGAACCCCCACCAGATCTTCACTGCTGGCTGGGAATCCCAAAGGTTCCCCCCACCAAGAGCCCCCACCAGCCAGGGACCCCAGTTAGGAACTCACTGCCATCCTGGGATTCCCCCACTGCCCGCGTAGGACCCCCACCTGCCCTTCAGCAGAAAGGTAAGACATGTCCATGCCCTGTCACTAGCAAATAATGGTCACCATGGATCCACCCCAGAGGTGGCTACATCACAGAGACCATTTGTCATGGGGTTTAGGATACTTCTGGACCCACACTGCACTGAGTGACCTCTTCATCCCGTGCCAGCTGGAGACAAGAAAAGGGTCCAGCCAACTCTCCCGTTACCAGCTGGGAACCACTGACCCCCCAAACAGGGAGAGGCCTCTGGCGCTGATGGGTATTAAATATGTGGCTGGTCTCTTTGATCAGCAAACATTTTAACAGAGGTAAAGGAGGAAACAAATGATTCTCAAAGGAGACGGGAAAGATGATCTCTGGGCAATTTAACCCCCTGAGACCTCCAGGATGGAGAAGAACTCAGGGCAACAGGTTCCCTCGAAGGAAGAAGTTGCTGGGATTTAGAAACGCGGGGAACAGCCCCAAACCCGAGAGGATTTTTAATTGATATTGACGTAGAAGGAAGGAAATCCTGAGCTTTGAGATCAGTGTTCAGAAATGAAAAAGAAAGGGTGGAAATCTGAGAGATTTTGGATCTATTTTTGCCAATTATAGAGAGGAAAGTGTAAAATCAGAGGGATTTTATATCAGTTGTTGGTATGAGGTAAAATCTGAGTGTATTTGATAAATGAATAGAACATGGGCAAATGGGAAATGGGCAACATTTGCAAACATTTTGTATCCATGTTCAAGAATCTGAGGAAAGGTGTAAAGCTGAGATTTTCTTTGTATTTTATGATTAGAGAGACAAGGAAAAAATCTCAGGGGATATTCACTTAGAATTAGACAACTAACGAAAAGTGGGGCAAATGTTTAGAGTATTTTATATCAGTCTTTGAGATTTGCAGAGAAAACAAGTCACAAGCTAAACAATTGATAACATGAGAGAAAAATACCAAGATCTGAGGGGGATTTCATGTTGCTATTAAATAACTAAGGGGAAAAGGGGGAGTGTTGGACTGGATTTTATGAGACTGTCCAATACATAAACCCAAAGTGATGGTCCCCCCCCCCCCCCACTGCCACCATTCACAGGGGCAGCAGGGAGCCCTGTGAGGAGCTGATTTAAGGGGGGAGGGGAGGGCTGGAAGGCTCCCTGGATAAAGGAAGGGGGCGGAAGTGGGGGACGGGCAGGTGACTGGCAACTGAGGGCTGGGGGAAACTGTGTTGGTAGTTTGGGGGCAACAACTGGGATTTGGAAACTGGGGTCTGGAGAGTCTCCATGGGGGAACACGTGCTCTTCCCGTCCCCGCCTTGGCAGAGAACCGGCATCTCCTCCCACCCCCACTCCAGGGGCAGCCATGTTCTGGGGAATGACTCAGGGCAACAATTTTCCAGCTAAATGAGGACAAATCGCTGCAGATCAAACGGGTGGGGAAAACTGCCCCACCGGAGAGATTTTAAATTGACACTTGAGAAGTAGAGAGAGAGACCAGGGGGAAATCAGAGATTAGCGAGCTCATCACTGGGGGCGGGTGGAATCTCCCTGGATTTTATAGCCACGTGTGATAATGGGAGAAAAGCTGGAGAGACTTTGTAGGTGGGAGGACGGGGCACAAACAGGGCAGGATTCAGTGAACTCACCTCCCCCCGCCCCGCGGGAATTTCCTGGCTCCACAAAACAATTCAAATGTCCCGCCCCAATGACCTTCCCCCCCCCCCAACCCCGGCTCCCCCCTGCGCCCCCCCCCCCGGCCCGGATCTTCCTTTTAGCCCCCGCCCCCACCTGCCTGACCCCCCCCCCCATCAATTCCCTGCTCAGCCCCCGGCCCATCCCAGCCCCGCCCCCAGCGCAACGTTCCGGCTGATACGGGCGGGGGGAAGGGCAGCGGCTTCAGCGGCTGCTACTGAGCATGCGCAGTGCCCGGGAGCCGCACAGGGATATTGGGAGCGATTTAATGCGCCGCCCCCCGCATCCCAGCGGGGGGCGGATCCTGATGCGGCTCCGCTGGGGCCGAGGCGGCTCCGAGGCTTCTCCCGGGGCAGAGTCACGTGCCCGCCCCCCCGGGGTCTCTCACTCCCCGGGGGCTCCGGGCGGGGCTGGGGCGGGCAGAGCCCGGGGCTGCCCGGGGGGCGGGGCCCAGCTGGAGAAACCGCCCCCGGCCGGGCCCCCCCGCACAGACACCCCCCGGGGAGCAGCAGCGGCTCAGCCCGGGCCCGGCTCACGCGGAGGCGGCAGCAGCAGCTTTGTTCTCCCGCCCGCAGCGGGGCTCGCACGGAGCATGCGCAGTAACAGCAGCTGGAACCCTCCCTTCCCTGGGCTGGAGAGAGCGGAAGCGGCCCCGGGGCAGGCTGGGAGATGTAGTTCCTGACTATCCCCGGAGCGGAAGTGACGTCAGCGGGGAGCCGGAACCGGGATGTGAAGGAGCTGTGGCTCTGCCTGGCTCGCGCGGGACCGTTGCACCCTCTCCCGGGCCGGAGAAGGGTTGGTGCCGTTGGAGCTCTGGGCATGCGCAGATCGCGGCGGGAGAGCCCTTCATTAACCCTGGGGTCCCTGCGCGGGGCCGGGGTTGGGGGGGGGGGAGGTGACCCCCGAGGGGCGGGGAGAGAAAGGGGGGGGCTGAGATCCCCTCGGATTTACCGCTGCCCCCTCCCGTGGGGACCCCCCTCCTCCCCCGTCCTGTCCCCTTTCTCCCTAGAGAGCCACGAGCAGCGCCCAGGGTGACCCCCCCTCCCCCAGCCCCTGAGAAGTTCCCTGTCCCCCCCCCCCCCGATTGTGCCCCATTTTCTCTCCCCTTCGCCAGTGGCCAGTTCAGGTCTCAGGTTTGGGGGGTTTCCCCCATTTCCACCTGCAGGGATTTGTCCTTGTGCGGGTGGGAAATGGTTCCCCCCAGTGATTCCTGAGCTGGGCAGAGGGTGAATGGGCAGAGGCTGGGGGGGGCCCTGAGACAGGGACACCTCTGGGCTGGGCTGGGGGGGCCACTCTCTGCTGGCAACGGGGCCTGGGAAGGGCCAGGAAGGGGAGGGAGGAGCAAGTGTCCCCCATGGAGACGGCCCAGCCCCAGGTTTCCCCTCCCAGCTCCTTCCCCTCCCCCACCCTGCCCAACCCAGCAGCCCCCTCCCCCCGCTTGCTAGTCACATTCCCAGACCCCACTGCCAGCCCCTCCCCACTGATAGTGACTTTGTGACTCCAGCCCCCTCCTTTCCCCTGTGAAAAGACATCACCCAGGGATCCCTGCCGGCCATGTGAGTGTGGGGCAAGAAGAATCCATCCCATTCTGTTGTTGATTCAATATCCCTGTATAATCCCCTCCAATTTCCCATCTTTTCTCTTCAACTGTTAAATGCTGACACAAAATCTCCCAGATGTTGGTGCTTCTCTCTTATATTGGCAAATATTGAGTTTGTGCCCCATTTTCTCCTCAGTTCTGAAATACTGGTATCGAATGCTCAAAAATCTTCCTGCTTTTCTCCCCAGGTGTGTGACTGAGATCAGGGCTCTTATCGTACTGAGCGTGGCCCTGTTCTGCCAGGTGCTGCAGAGACCCCAACTGAGATCTGGGCCCTGTTCTGCCAGGCACTGAAGAGACCCCAGGTGAGATCAGACCCCACTGTTGTGCCAGGTAAAACTGAGACCTGGACCGAGATCACGGCCTCCCTTGTCGCAGGCAGCGAACGACTGCGACTCAAAGCGCTGCCTCCGTTGTGCTGGGCACTTCAGAGACCTTGACTGAGATCTGTGTCCCCGCTGGGTCTGGCCCTGCACTGACCCCGACCCAGATCACGTCGCACCACTGTACTGGGCACTGCACAGACCCTGACAGGGATCCTGGCCCCACAGTTTGCCAAATGCTGCAGGGGCCCTAAACAAAATCAGGGATCCTGTAATGCCGGGAGTTGCAGAGCCCCCGACTGAGATCAGGCTTCCTGTTGTGCAGGGCTCTGCACAGACACTGACCAAGATCAGGGTCCCCATTGTAACAGGTGTTGAACAGACACCAAGGGTATCTCTACCCTGCCGTTAAAAACCCCCAGCTGGCCCATGCCAGGTGACTCAGGCTCACAGGACTCAGACGAAGGGGCTGTTTAATTGCAGTGTAGGTGTCGGGGCTGGGGCTGGGGCCAGGCTGTAGGATCCTGCAAGGTGGGAGGGTGCCAGACCTTGGGCTGCAGCCCCAGCTGGACCATAGACACCACAATTAAACAGCCCCACAGCCTGAGCCGTGTGAGCCCAAGTCAGCGGGCACAGACCAGCCGCCGGTGTCTGACTGCAGTGTGGACATGCCCACAGGGACAGTCCTTGCCACAAAAAGCTCAAAGGCTGAATAGGCCAATGGTGGGAGGCGACTCTCCATTTTACAGATGGGGAAACTGAAGCTCAGAGAGCTGAAGTAATTTGCTCAAGTTTGCATGGAGAATTTGGGGCAAAACTGGGAACTGAACCCAGATTGTTTGAATTCTTGCCTCTCCCCTTAACCCCAAGCCCAGCGTGTGCGTGTACAGTGTTGTTTTGGTCTGTGTTTGCCTTGCATTGGCTTCCAAGGGAGGCTGTGGAATTTCCTTCACTGGAGGTTTTTAAGGCCAGGTTAGAGATACACCAGTCTGGGAATGTCTAGGGATACTTAGTGTTAGGGGGCTTAGTCCTTCACCCTCTCACTTCCCTGGTCCTTCTCGCATGAACAGAGAGCAGCAGTACCCCAAGTCCAAAGGCGCAAATAATTCAATGTTTATTGGGGTGAACTTCCAGCAAGCATGATTCCAGTTTCCTTCCTCAGTGTCCCCCTTCCCAGCTCTGACACCACAGAGCCTTGCCTGTGTCCCTGTCCCTGTTCCCATCCCCTGTTCCCATTTCCCCCTTTAGCAAAACATGATCCCATTTCCCCCCCCCCTTTACTTCCTGATTGACTGCAGACTATATAGTAAAACCTGAGTTTTGCTTAGCTATTCCTTAACCAATCATTTTACTGAAATTTAACTAACCAATCCTAACATATTGTAACATGGTTATTTAACCAATTATATTCCACCACCTTCATTGGTTTACACCCAACAAAATTAATTGTACAGCAGACAGAAATAATCACAGAACCAGACAGAGACCATGCAAATAAACATACAGAACAATACAGAAGTGAGGATTTCACAACTACATTTATACAGACATAAGGGTTTTCCAGCTGTGTCTATTGATAAGTGAGTTCTTGCCAGACAGGACGCTATCAAACCAGGTTTCCTTTTACATCTTCTAGGCTCTTCTCTTTCTCTGGAGGTGACAGGAATATCAGGGCAGGATTGTATTCCTAACAGCCCAATAGCACCTTATTTCAATGTGACTAGTTTGGAATGTGAGGATGTGACCAGACACTTCCCAGCGTATGGCTGCCTAACTACATCTTGGCTGAAGGCCTTAGCCTGTCACAGTAAGAGAAGCCATTCCACAGACAGTGATCTTTGATTCCTTCTTTTATACCTCTGTAACTAGCGAAGTGATAAGAATACACCTACATTCTTAAAGTACAGGCCTTTGCAGACAGGCCTGAATAGCTCTATCCTAACACTCCACCCCTTTTTTTTCTTTTTCTTTTGAGATCCTCCTGCCCAGGTACCCCTGGAAAAGCACAGGACAGAGGGCGACACATCTCCTGGTCGGGCCAGGCATCAAGGTGGAAGGTGTCGATATTCCATTTGTCCCACTGCCCCTTGTGTAGTCCCGTGCCCTGCACCTTCTCTCGTACGGGCAGACCACACCTATTCCAATTAGTGTCCCAGACTTCCCATTAGATTGGGCCCGGGTTGACTGCGGGGTGGGAAGGGCTTACTACATTACTTATAGGTTATCTGCACATGCAGCGTGACACAAGTGCTGTTAACAATATACAATGCACAGCAACACCGAGTCCTGACCACTGCAGTATGGTCCCACGTCCGAGCCACTGCCGGACGTGCCTCTCCTCCTTCGACAGGGTCCGGATCTTAATGTGTCCCGTTGCTGGCAGCTGCAGCAAGCTGCCCCTGCAGGTTTTACGTGCTTTTGTCCATATTATAAGTCCATTGACTGTCCACAGAGAAATGGGTTATTGTCCAAGCCAATGTAACCACTTGGTATGGAATCAGGCGGTATGCCCTGGTTCAATTATTCACAGCAATAAGATTTACAGATCCATTTGTGCACCAAAGTCCAGATAGCAGTGTGTAGATGTGTGTAGTTTGGTTGGGGCTGGTGTAATTGTGCCCCCAGAAATATGTACATTTCCAGCAAAACCCCTCATACACAGTACGCCCAATTGTCCACCCCTTGCCATAGGCCATTGATCCTGCTCCTGCATAGTCATAGGAGAGGGGCACAGCCAAACATTTTCTTTGATGTGCACCATTTTTCACACCCCTCCATTGATTCCCAGTGAGCTCCTCCCCTGCTCATTATTCCCATAGGGCTTGTAGGGCCCACCTTAGTTGCCGTTCTATTTCCAGGCACCATAGTAGCCATTACCCAGGTGCTGGCCTCCCAGTTGAGCATTTTGCATTCCCACACACATCTTCCTCTCCCCCAGGTCAGCCTTTTGAAGCCATCCCCCACCCACCTCATGCTAGCAGCAAGACCAACACCACAGACAAACATCACAAAACATAGATCCATTGTATTCTGGGTTATTCTTCCGCTGGCGCCAGCATGGTTGTAGAGTGTCTGAAAAACAAAAGAAACAATTTCCACCCCCTGGTCGGGACAGATTATTTCTTAAAAATAATACCAATTCCTTTTACAAATGTCTTTGCTAATTGCAGGGAAAACAGAAGAATTACCTCCAGGCTGTCCTTATTTTGTTCTATAGTCAGGCTAGTGAATTACCCCACTCACTGATCATTTATGAGGTGGCGTGCCTCAGTTTCCCACAGCTTCAGATTTCTGCTCTGTACACACACACACACGCTCCTTAGGGTTAACCTGTCCCCCTTATTTTCAGGCTTGACTTGTTTTTTCACCTCCCTTTTCTGGAGGGCCATAATCTGAGTCTTCTAGTAGCTTGTTTGCTGACCAGATGCATTCATTATTCTCAGGTTCTTTGTGCTGCAAAAGGCAGTTTCCTCCTTCCCCCATCAGCTGGGTATTGCATCCACACAGAGGCTTTCTTGGCTTGCCTCTGGATTCAAAGCTATCAGCAGCTCAGAGACTGTTTCAAAAGGGACACATTTCACTTCCACCAGGGTTCTTATTGCTGTTCACTTTCATCTTCTGCTCCAAAACACTGTTCCAAAGATCTGAAAAAGAAGCACGATCTACTATGGCTCCTTTTGGAGCCCTAACAGGATTTTAATTAAGTACCATGTTTTGTTTGCATTTCTTTTACCCCTTTTCCAATATACACGGCACCCCCCACCACTTGCTAGTCACATTCCCAGACCCCACTGCCAGGGACTTTCTCACTCCAGCCCCACTCCTTTCCCCTGTGAAAAGACATCACCCAGGGATCTCTGCCGGCCATGTGAGTGTGAGGCAAGAAGAATCCATCCCATTCTGTTGTTGATTCAATATCCCTGTATAATCCCCTCAAATTTCCCATCTTCTCTCTTCAACTGTTAAATGGTGACACAAAATCTCCCAGATGTTGGTGCTTCTCTCTTATATTGGCAAATATTTAGTTTGTGCCCCATTTTCTCCTCAGTTCTGAAATACTGATATCTAATGCTCAAAAATCTTCCCCCTTTTCTCTCCAGGTGTGTGACTGAGATCAGGGCTCTTATCGTACTGAGCGTGACCCTGTTCTGACAGCTGCTGCAGAGACCCCAAGTGAGATCTGGGCCCTGTTCTGCCAGGCGCTGAAGAGACCCCAGGTGAGATCAGACCCCACTGTTGTGCCAGGTAAAACTGAGACCTGGACCGAGATCACGGCCCCACTTGTCGCAGGCAGCAAACGACTGCAACCCAAACTGCTGCCTCCATTGTGCTGGGCACTTCAGAGACCTCGACTGAGATCTGTGTCCCCGTTGGGTCTGGCACTGCACTGACCCCCAACCAGATCACGTCGCACCGTTGTACTGGCTGAAGGCCTTAGCCTGTCACAGTAAGAGAAGGCTATTCCACAGACAGTGATCTTTGATTCCTTCTTTTATACCTCTATAACTAGCTAAGTGATAAGAATACACCTACATTCTTAAAGTACAGACCCTTGCAGACAGGCCTGAATATCTATATCCTAACACTTGGTTCTGCCTCAGCACGGGGGGCTGGAGTAGATGCACAGCCCCACAGGGCTGGACACTGACTTCTCCTGACCCAGGGGACACCCCCCAGCTGTGTGCAGGGACTGCAGCTGAGCTGCCTGCCAAGACAGCCTGTGCATCCATGGACAAACCACCTCTTCCTGCAGCCTAATACAATGGGGTCTGGGGACCTTTCCAAGCTGCGGGTGACGGGGCTCTGGCGTTACCGGGGTCTGTTCCTGGCTCTGTCCCTGACCTGCTTGGTGTCCTGGGGGAAGTCACAGCCCCTCTCTGTTTTCCTCCTCCCCATTGTCTGCTTGGATTGTGATCTCTTTGGGGCAAGGACTGTCCCTCTCTGTCTGTGCAGAGCCCAGCAGAATGGGGCTGCTGATCTCAGTCAGGGTCTCTGCCATGTGCTGCACGATGGGGCCCTGATCTCCATCCGTGTCTGTGCAACGCAAGGCACAGTTGATAGACTCACAGACTTGAAGGGCAGAAGGTAGAAGGTAGAGGTGTATTTCAGATGAGGTCTCATCAGTGCCTTGTATAACAGTACTAGCCCTTTCATGTGTCTGCTGGAAATACCTCACCTGATGTATCCTAGGACTGCATTAACCTATTTCACGGCTGCATCACATTGGCAGCTCATAATTATCCTGTGATCAACCAATACACCCAGGTCTTTCTCCTCCTCTGTCACTTCCAATTGACAAATCCCCAGCTTATTGCAAAATTATGCACTTGGGGACTAACAAGTAGAATTTGTGCACTATTGATTTTCATCCCATTTCTATTACTCCAGCTTTCAAGGACATGCAGATTTTCTTGTATGATTTTCCTGTCCTCCTCCATATTGGCAATCCCTCCCTGCTTTGTGTCACACTCCCACTTCTTGTGCCAAGATCACTGATAAAAGTGTTGAGTAAGATTGGTCCCAAGACTGATCTGAGGAACTGCACTAGTAACTCCCTCCAACCTGACAACTCACCGTTCAATATGACCCCCTTGTAGACTCCCCTTTAACTAATTCTTTATTGACCTTTTGGTTCTCATATTAATCCCCATCGTCTCCAATTTAACGAATAGTTTCCCCTGTGGAACTGTATCAAAAGCCTTACTGACATCCAGATCAGGAACGTTGTGCCCGTTAGTCTCTGTAGCGCTGTCCCCAGTGACTCAAGAGCACGAGCACCAGCCTCAGGCAGACTGGTGAGAAGCAGGGAACAAACCCCAAACTGGGTGTCAGGTCTGTATGGAGATTTCACCAACCAAGTATCCAGTGTAAACGCTTCAGGCTCTGTAACAGCATTAACATGGAATCACAGACAGTCCCCTTGGGTGATCCCATATATCTCACCACGCAGGTGAGCTCACCTTTGTGACAGATGGTCCCTTACTCCAGGGGTTCTCAACCTTTTTCTTTCTGAGCCCTCCCCCCACACATGCTATAAAAACTCCACGGCCCACGTGGGCCACAATAGCTGGTTTTCTGCATATAAAATCCAGGGCTGGCGTTAGGGGGCAGCAAGCAGGGCAACTGCCTGCGGCCCCACGCCACAGGGGCCCCCACAAAGCTACATTGCTCAGGCTTTGGCTTCAGCTCTGAGTGGTGGGGCTCAGGGCCCTGGACTTCAGCCCCATGCGCTGGGACTTCAGCTTTCTGCCCTGGGCCTCAGCGAGTCTAATGCCGGCCTTGCTTGGCAGCCCCCTGATAACTGCTCACGGCCCCCCAGGGAGCCCCAGACCCCTGGTTGAGAACCACTGCCTTACCCCACGAGTCACAGCAATGCTCAGGTTACTGCCAGTCCCAAAGGACCAGTCACTTCCTTAGGTCAATTGAATCTTAGATCTCAGAAGAAAGACAACACTTGTAGCCAGTCCTGTCATAACCTGTATTAAGATTTATTTAAAACCAGAGTTGTTTACAAAGTTAAGGCAGGTTAAAGCAGATGCAGACGAGTTACAGTCTTAAATTTTAAAAGGTAACAGAAGCTTCTATAATAAGCAGGTTCTACATAGCCTGGGTTAGTCCTAAAGAATAAGGAGCTGGGGATCTCTTGCTTATGCCTAGAAACTTTGCCCCCCAGAGTCCAAGCAGCATACAGATCATCAGTTCCTTCTGTATGGGGGTTTTTACCCCCTTCCTGCCATGTGCTCTGAGCTGCAAAGTCAGCCAGAGGGAAGTGAAGAGCACAACAACAGTCTTGTGTCATCTTTAACATCCCATAATAGTCTATCTGGTGTGGATGGACCTTTCCTGCCAGGCAGGGTGTAATGCATTCGGTTGCCAGTCAGGCACTTCACCTAGGTAAAGTCTCTCTCCTGTGTGTTGATTTACAGAGGCTCACAATGCAGCTAGTCAGATATTAACCCTGGCAGCAAATCACACGCATTCAGTAAAGTCTAAACCCATTGTTATAATTCTAATACCTCTTTTAACAATACTAACACAGGTGAGTCACTGATTCCAGTGATGCGTTTGTCCCTGTTCAGTGAAGACATGGGGGCTTTTGCAAGAGCTAACACCTCATCTGCCAGTGTCACAGACAGGCTGGGCAGGGATGGTGTCTCTAGCCTCTGTTTGCCAGAAGCTGGGACTGGGTGACAGGGGATGGATCATTTGATGGTTACCTGTTCTGTTCATTCCCTCTGAAGCACCTGGCACTGGCCACTGAGCTAGATGGACCATTGCTCTGACGCAGTGGGCAGCTCTTATACTCATAGTCTGTATGAGGATTATCTACTCATTGGGACTCACTGGGGAGCCACAGAAAGAAACAAGATGTGCTGAGGCAAGGAGGCCCAGTCTCAGCACCCCCGGGGTCACGCTTCCCAAAGGCTAAAACTAGGCCCAGCCCACGAAGGGGGCACTGCCAGGAGAGACTGGATAAAGGCTGGAGCATCCAACAACTTTGTAAACCTGAGAGAGCTGCCTTGGGGACAGTGACAGGGAGAATCCCCAGAGTGACTCCTTTGATTCTGCTCTTCTCTGGCCTTTGGTTCATAGAATCATAGAACTGGAAGGGACCTCGAGAGGTCGTCTAGTAAGAACCTTTTGTGTACTTGCAAACTGTGATCATGTCCCCTCTCAGTCTTCTCTTCTCCAGACTAAACAAACACAATTTTTTCAATCTTCCCTCATAGGTCATGTTTTCTAGACCTTTAATCATTTTTGTTGCTCTTCTCTGGACTTTCTCCAATTTGTCCACATCTTTCCTGAAATGTGGCGCCCAGAACTGGACACACTACTGCAGTTGAGGCCTAATCAGCACGGAGTAGAGCGGAAGAATTACTCCTCGTCTCTTGCTTTTTTTGGAACAGTGTAACACTGTTGACTCATCTTTAGCTTATGATGCACTGTGACCCCCAGATCCCTTTCCGCAGTTCTCCTTCCTAGGCAGTCATTTCCCATTTTGTATATGTGCAACTGCTTGTTCCTTCCTAAGTGAAGTACTTGGGATTTGTCCTTATTGAATTACATCCTATTTACTTCAGACCATTTCTCCAGTTTGTCCAGATCATTTTGAATTTCAGTTCTATCCTCCAAAGCACTTGCAACCCCTCCCAGCTTGATATCGTCCACAAACATAAGTGTAACAGAGAGACTCTGCTGCTGGGAGGGTTTCACCCTGTCTCAGAGGGTTACACCCTGGTGGGAGGGGGCTAGGCCTGTACTGGAATACGGTCACTCTGTGCTCCACAGTGTGGCAGAACCTAGAATGTCCATTAGCAGGGGAAAACCTGGGGGGGAATCGGCTTGTGGAATGGACAAAAACCCCACCTGAATTCTCTCACCTTGCCCTTCTCGCCCTGGCAGGTTACAGAATAACGTCCACGTTTCGCTCCAGATCATCCCCTCCTCCCAGGGGGAAGGAAATGGCTGCACTGGAGCTGGCTCAGGTAAGGGATTCTCAGGGAGCTGGTGGTGGGTTCTGCTTGGAGGGAGAGGAGCAGTAAATGCATAGGAGGGTGGGAATTGCTCAAGGTGGTGGGAGGCAGGAACTATCTAGGGTGGAGAAAGGGAGGGGACAGGATGTGACAAAGCTTCTGAGACTTGTGTAATGTAGGGTGTGATGGGTTGTCAGCCCCGGGGTGCACTGTGGGGGGCTTCTGGGAACCACTGTGCCCTCTAACCCTGAAGCTGGGCTGGCCCTTCTCACAGTGGTTGGCTGGAGATTCAGCCAGCCTCTCCAGTCCCTGTTATCACCCAACACAACAGCAGGTGGCGCCATGCACCCAACCAAGCTACCTGAGTGCTTTATTTAAGCCACTCAAGGACAGAGAAGACAACAGTCAATTTCCCAGCAGTAAGTGATAGCAAAGCGATCAAAGCAGATTACTTAGGCTTAGTCTGAGTTTTTGGTTATTTGCTAACGTACTAGATAGAATTTGAACTAGCAATTTCTCACCCTTACTGATGATAGAAGCAGTCCACCAAGTTTCAATATACAAGCTTGAAATCCCTTTACCCTGGGACCAACACTTCCTCCAGTTCAGTCTTTGTTCCTCAGGTGCTTCCTCAGGTGGAGAAAGTGAATAAGGAAAAGTTATTTACTTGTTCATGTAATATAAGAACTAGGGGCCACCAAATGAAATTAATGGGCGGCAGATTTAAAACAAATAAAAGGAAGTTCTTCTTCATGCAGCACACAGTCAACCTGTGGAACTCCTTGCCTGAGGAGATCCTGAAGGCTAGGACTATAACAGCGTTTAAAAGAGAACTGGATAAATTCATGGAGTTAAGTTAAGTCCATTAATGGCTATTAGCCATGATGGGTAAGGAATGGTGTCCCTAGCCTCTGTTCGTCAGAGGGTGGCGATAGATGGCAGGAGAGAGATCACTTGATCATTACCTGTTAGGTTCACTCCCTCTGGGGCACCTGGCATTGGTCACTGTCAGTAGACAGAATACTGGGTTGGATGGACCTTTGGTCTGACCCAGTATGGCCGTTCTTATTCATAGATCCATAGATTCTAGGACTGGCAGGGACCTCGAGAGGTCATCGAGTCCAGTCCCCTGCCCTCCTGGCAGGACCAAATACTGTCTAGACCATCCCTGATAGACGTTTATGTAACCTGCTCTTAAATATCTCCAGAGATGGAGATTCCACAACCTCCCTAGGCAATTTATTCCAGTGTTTAACCACCCTGACAGTTAGGAACTTTTTCCTAATGCCCAACCTAAACCTCCCTTTGCTGCAGTTTAAGCCCGTTGCTGCTTGTTCTATCCTTAGAGGCGAAGATGAACACGTTTTCTCCCTCCTCCTCATGACACCCTTTTAGCTACCTGAAAAATTCTATCATGTCCCCTCTCAGTCTTCTCTTTCCAAACTAAACAAACCCAATTCTTTCAGCCTTCGTTCATAGGTCATGTTCTCTAGACCTTTAATCATTCGTGTTGCTCTTCTCTGGACCCTCTCCAATTTCTCCACATCTTTCTTGAAATGTGGTGCCCAGAACTGGACACAATACTCCAGTTGAGGCCTAACCAGCGCAGAGTAGAGCGGAAGAATGACTTCTCGTGTCTTGCTCACAACACAACTGTTAATGCATCCCAGAATCACGTTTGCTTTTTTTGCAACAGCATCACACTGTTGACTCATACTTAGCTTGTGGTCCACTATAACCCCTAGATCCCTTTCTGCCGTACTCCTTCCTAGACAGTCTCTTCCCATTCTGCATGTGTGAAACTGATTGTTCCTTCCTAAGTGGAGCACTTTGTATTTGTCTTTATTAAACTTCATCCTGTTTACCTCAGACCATTTCTCCAATTTGTCCAGATCATTTTGAATTATGACCCTGTCCTCCAAAGCAGTTGCAATCCCTCCCAGTTTGGTATCATCTGCAGACTTAATAAGCGTACTTTCTGTCCCTGCCAGCAGGTAGGGGATCTTGGGGGACAATTACCACACGGGTGGGGTGCAAAATAAACTTTATTAAGAAAATGCAAAAACAGGGAAAATTCAATAGTGAGGGGTATGGGGTTTGTTAAGGTAGACAATTGGGGAGGGGTTTCTTTTGGTGAACAGTATAGGGGGTTTCAATAGTGGGGTACAATACAGTTGGTAAACAATTAACACTAATAAAAGCAACAGGTAGCTAACAATTTCTATGTAAAAAGGTGTGTCACAGCAGCATATAACCAACTAACAGTTATGGAAAAATATGTTAAATAACAAATAATTTTAGGTAAAAATGTGTCACAGTGGGGTAAATGTAGAATGTGTGGTGTATCAGAGAGAAAAAGGTAACCAATGGGGTTTTATGCTAGATTGCGATGGGGGAAGAGAAGCACGTGGTGGAGCAGAGGGAGATTTAAACTTAGAGAGACACAGAGAACAGAGAGACTGTAAAGAGTCAGAGGGACACAAAGAAGCTGGGGCGGGGCGGGGTTGCAGTGGAAAGACAGACTTAACCACAATTATGCAAAACACAGCAAAATCTTATCTATGATCTAACTTAACCAAAACTACACAAATTAGCAAGTAACAAAACACAATGCAACAATTCTCTAAGCCTAACTTACAGAGTATAAAGCTAAACCTAACTTAACCTAATGAGTGCACCTTATACTAGGGGTGGTTCTCCAAGGGTGTGGCTGCAGCAGTGGAGCAACTGCAAGTGAGCTGCCCAGGATAGAATCCAGGGAGGCACAGGTTTATTTCTAGCAGCAAAGGAGCTGCAGAACCAGAAACAGATTACAGATGCAGACCAAGGAGTTAACTTGGGTCTGTCTGTTGGGGAAAGAAAAGCCAGCAGCTAGAACAGGGGGGGTCTGCAAGAGAGAGTTCTTACCAATCCCCAGGACAACAGCAGAGGCAGAAGCAGGCGCAGCAGCATCAGAGGACGCAGAGAGGACTCAATTTGCTCACAATAATCAGGAGATCTCCAGGCAAAATTCGTTGTTCGTGGGAGGGGAGTTTAAAAACGGGGGTATGCTCAAAAACAAACGAGAGCGGGGAGAGGGCCTCCCAAAGACCCCTAGCTGATCAGACCAGGTGGCAAAGCAAGGACCTTCTCCGAGGTCTGCTTAGAAAATGTCTGGTTATATAGGCAGACTTAGGCAGTTTCCCGCCAGTAACTTTGATTGGTTCCCGGAGGAGAGAAAGCAGGGAAAAGACTTCAGGTGTACACAGACGTGTCTGGGCTAGTTCTAAGTCACAGGCATGACTTACATGCTCAGCTATGTGGCCATATAAAGTCTTGTATTCTTGGGCAGCGCCCCCTACACCGAGCCCAGGTCTGAACAAAGGAGGCAGAGGCCCACCCCCACCTGACCAGAGCAATGGCTCCGGTTAGTCTGCAAAGGCCATTCCACTGAGCAGGGCCAGGCTATGACTTTTGCTAGCCCCATGGCCGGGAGGGGCGGCCACACAGAGAGGAAAACAAAAAAGGAATGCAGCAGGGAGGCAGCTGTAACAGACACTTTCTATGCCAATATCTAAATGGTTGATGAAGATATTGAACAGAGCCGGTCCCAAAACAGTCCCCTGCGGAACCCCATTTGTTATACCTTTCCAGCAGGATTGGGAACCATTAATAACTACTCTCTGAGTGCGGTTATCCAGCCAGTTATGCACCCACCTTATAGTAGCCCCATCTAAGTTGTATTTGCCTAGTTTATTGATAAGAATATCATGCAAGACCGTATCAAATGCTTTACTAAAGTCTAGGTATACCACATCCACCACTTCTCCCTTATCCTCAAGGCTTGTTATCCTATCAAAGAAAGCTCTCAGATTGGTTTGACATGTTTTGTTCTTCAGATACAGAGTCCATATCCATAACT
Source organism: Mauremys mutica (assembly GCF_020497125.1). Taxonomy (NCBI): domain Eukaryota; kingdom Metazoa; phylum Chordata; order Testudines; family Geoemydidae; genus Mauremys; species Mauremys mutica. Next base: position 16,280,613 of record NC_059097.1, read on the forward strand.
TCAGATAACAAACATGATCTATGCACACAAATAGGATAATCATATTCGGCCAATCACAACTTTTCCAATGACACCGCACATGACGCATCTTGCACAAAATGCCTAATAATTATGGCCTAATCATTTTATACTCCTACCACTATGATGAATATGGGGGTGTAGTGTCAGATAGGGCCTAATTTCAAGGCACAGGAGTTGGGAATGGAACTTCCCCTCTTTGTGGAACAGGAAATAACCCCCCAGCCAGGGCTGGGAAAACTTCCCAGACTCCCAATGCTGGAGCCGGAATCTACTGACACTTCATTAGTTACCACCACCCCCAATCTTTGTGGCAACTGCAAACTTATCACTGATGATTTTATGTTCTCTTCCAGGTCATTAATAAGTATGTTAAATAGCACAGAGCCAAGAACCAGTCCTTGTGGGAAGCCCCTAGAAAGAAATCCACTCGACCATAGTTCCCCATTTACAATCCCAGTTTTTAATCTATTTAATATATGCCCTGTGTATTTTGTATCTTTCTAGTTTTCTAGTCAAAATATTGTGCTGGACCAAGTCATATGCCTTACAGAACTCTAGGTATATTACATCAATACTATTAGTTGCAACCAAACTTTTGATCTCATCCAGTAAGGATATCCAGTTAGTTTGACAATCTATTGTCTAAACCTTTGTTAATGGGTACTAATTATCTTACCCTCCTTTCGTTCGTTATTAATGAACTCCAGTATCGGCTGCTCCATTCTCTTGCCCAGTATCGATTTTAGACTAACACTCTTGTAATTAGCTGGGTCATCTCTTTTACACTTTTTAAATATTGGCACAGCATTAGCTTTATTCCAGTCTTATGGAATTTCCTCAGTGTTCCAAGTCCTAATGAAAATCAACACTAACAGTCCTCCACGCTTCTCCACCGGGTCTCTCAAAACTCTTGTTATCTGGACCTGCTGATTTAAACACATCTAACTGTAATACCTGCTGTTTAACATACTCATGAGTTGTTGTTGGAATGGAAAGTGTCGTCGTCAACATCTTATGATATGAGTTACATCATTTGTTTTTCTCCAAATCCAGGAGAGAAATATTTATTGAACACTTTTACCTCTTCTGCATTATTTTTGATAATTCTGCCATTTCTATCTAGTAATTTACCACTACCGTTGTTAGGATTAATTTTGTACTTAATATACTTTTTAAAACTTCCTTCTTAATTTTCATTGATCATTGATTTCTGATAGCTTCCCTTACCAATTTTCTACAATTGTGACCTCCTAACTTATAGTCTTTACTATTGACTTCCCCTTTCTTCCATATATTTTATTTGGAGAGTGTTGGGATTCCTATCAGGGAGCCACCAGCAGGGTCCAGAGACAGCCCCATCTCCTGTATCAAGCTCTGGCTAGTGGGTATGTGATAAATATGAAGACTCTGCCTCCGTGTGTCAGCTGGGAGACACAAAGGTTCTCTCTTTCTACCCAATGATGCCTCCTGGCTGCTCTAAGCAAGATGGGGTGGGACTCTGTTAACATGTGCCTCCATTTACCTGGTGCTGCTGTTCTGTGAATAGTGGGGCAGCAGGTACTGAGTATTGGATTCTTGCTCTTTCAGGGGCCGGTGACCTTCGAGGAGGTGGCTGTGTATTTCACCAGGGAAGAGGGAGCTCTGCTGGACCCCACTCAGAGAGCCCTCTACAGGGATGTCATGCAGCAGAACTATGAGAATGTGACCTCGCTGGGTAAGGAGTCCTGTCCCCTGAGTTATTAGAAGCTGTGGGGTCTCTCAAGAACCTGAGTAGTAGTAATTTTATACCTTTATTTGTCATACAAGTTTCCTTACCCCCACTGTTTTTGCCTCATCTCCCACCTACTAGTATAATTTTTGGACATGTGCTTTTTTTGGTGCTGTTAGTCATTTTAAAACTGCATTGAATGTATCCTTATTGGCTACATTAATAACTACATTAATCACTGTAGCTTTCATGCCTTTTCCTCATTGTAAGAGGAAAATATACAGCCTGTAGAATTCTAAATTGAGTAAATAGGTGTGTGAGTCATGCATGGCTTGTGTGACAGTCAGATGATAGCTCAGTGGTTTGAGCATTGGCCTGTTAAACCCAGGGTGGTGAGTTCAATCCTTGAGGAGGCCACTTAGGGATCTTGGGCAAAAATTGGTCCTGCTAGTGAAGGCAGGGGGCTGGACTCGATGACCTTTCAAGGAAGGTTAAAAATGTCTCTGTGGGCTTAGCCTGGCAGGAGGAGCCAGGTCTACACTGTAATAACATGCTTGATCTCTTTCCCAGGATGGCAGAATCTAGGATGCCTGTCTGCAGGGAAAGGGCCTGGGAGAATCATCCTGTGAAATTAACTAAAGTCTGTTCTGAAACCCCCACAACTGCCCTTCTCCCCCAGACAGGTTGTAAAATGACGTCCATGTTTCGCTCCAGCTCATCCCATCCTCCCATGGGAGACGGAAGAGAAATAGGTGCAGAGGAACCTGTTCAGGTAGGGATTATCGGGAGGTTGCTGGTGGGTTCCTGCAGGGGGGAGAGGGACAGCAAATACACCAGAGATGGGAAGATTTGCACAGTCGAGGTTGGAGGTGGGCAGGAAATGCACAGGGTGGGGAAGGGAGGAGGACAGCTTGAGATAAACCTGCTGGGTGTTGTTTAATAAGTGGCCTAGATTCTAGGAACAGACCCATGAGATTAGGTGGTGGAAATACCCTAATTTGTGAAACCGAAAATAGCCCACCTACATGGAGCTAGTCTAACTGACCAGACTCCTAGTGCTGGAGCCTGACCTGACTGACCAGCGGCTGCTGTGAGATATGAAGTGGGCACCCATCAGTGAGGTTTAGGGGAGCTGCCTCTCCCTTCATATCCAGCTCCTGACAATGAGGAGGTTATTGGGCTTCCTACCAGGCAGCTCTCCCTGCACCCTGCTAGGGGCTCCATCTCCTGTATCAGTCGGTGGCTAGTAAGTGTGTGATGGATCTGCTGGGAGAGACAAGGGGCTCTCTCTTAGTCCCCTTAACCTGGTGTTTCCAGGATGCTCTTTGCAGGGTAGGGGTGGGACTCTGTTGACTGCGATCCACCCAGAGCTTCCATTTGATTGGCTCCTTTCCCCCACGAATAGTGGGGCATTGGGTACAGAGTGTTGGACTCTTGCTCTTTTAGGGGCCGGTGACCTTCGAGGAGGTGGCTGTGTATTTTACCAGGGAAGAGGGGGCTCTGCTGGACCCCACTCAGAGAGCCCTCTACAGGGATGTCATGCAGGAGAACTATGAAAATGTGACCTCGCTGGGTAAGGATTCCCGTCCTCTTGGTTCTTGGAATAGGAAATGAAGAGAAGGTTCATGCCAGCCCCACAATGCCACCTCTACTCTGTCCTGTTTCAGCATCACCCCAATATGCCAGTGACACACACACACTACCAGAGACCCTCCCCTGCTGCAGAACACTTTGGGAACAGCGCACAGGAGCCGCATCGCAGTGTCAAGTAGCTCCTGTTTGCTCAAGTAAACTTCTTTGAGATGGGGCGACCACATCTGCACGGAGTATTTGAGATGTGGGCGTCCCATGGATTTGTGTAGAGGCAATATGATATTTTATGTCTTATTATCTATCTATTTCTTAATGATTCCCAACATTCTGTTCGCTTTTTTCACTGCTGCTGCACACTGAGTGGATGTTTTCAGAGAACTATCCACAGTGACTCCAAGATCTCTCTCTTGAGTGGAAACAGCTAATTTAGATCCCATCATTTTGTATGTATAGCTGGGATTATGTTTTCCAATGGGCTGCACTATGTGCTATCCTGACATCTAGTACTGCTGAGATCCTGCATTCAGTGATATCCCTGTCCTTCCTGTTCCCTTTCTCCACTGAACCCCACCAGCCCATGCTTCCTGTTCCCAGCTTCCCCAGGACTCTCTCACTGTCCCTGAACCTCTCTGTCAGCAAGAAGCAGTGCCAGGGAGACTTGCCCTCTCTCTGGAGTCTTTGATTTCTGGGACATGGATTTACTTTCTCTGTGTTTTAGGAACTCTTTGAAATTGAGTGTCTGTGATATTAACCACAGTGCAACCTGGACTGTTGAACAGCTGTGTGACTCAGTTCTCCAAGCTGGGGTGCCTTTTACACTGCTTTACTGTGAGAACAGCCACTCCTGGGCAGGTAACGCACAGTCTCCAGCATGTAACTCGCTCCCAGCTACACAGTATTGAGTGCTGCTAGTCAGTGACTCACAAGTTACAGTGCAGCACAGGAGAACCCCAGAAAATTCTCTGCTCCCAGACTTCTCCCAGAAATGTGCATCTTTCCCTGTCTAGCACACTCCTGAACAATGCAAGCTCATATGAAGTCTGTCATTTCATCAGTGGAAAATGACATGCGCCAGCCTTGTTATCCCAGATGGAGTTTCCAACACACTTTAATACAAACACACTGGTTAGATAAAGAATAAAACAAGATAGTTAACAATCAAAAAAAATATTTTAAGATACAGATAATGAGGCATAAAGCTCAGAATTATTTACAAAAGAAATGCAAGATAAAACACAAACTAATGTCTAAGTTAACAAGCTGAAACAAGGCAAATGTTTCTCTCGCCATGTGCTGAGACAGGCTGGTTTTCCTTTCAGCCAGGACTCGGCCTAACCCACCCCTGCCGCCCACGTTCAGCTCTTCAGGAGTTGTCATGAGCAGAGGGAAAGGGGGGAGAGAGAGTCTGAAGCATTTTCCTCACCTCTTTTTATAATTCAGTCCTTTGTACTAGAAACTTCAGTTCTCAGCTGAGTCATGGTGCCAGGCTATCTGTCAGAGATATGAGAATTGTGAGGGAAAGTCTACAGAAAGAGCTTTGGAGCTTTGTTCAAGCTAGCAGGCCTGAAGTATTAGCTGAGCTTGCTTCTCTGTGTAAAGGGCATAGAAAGGCAAAGTGGAATGGAAAATCCCCCAGATTGGGGAACAAGTAAAAGCAGGGGGCTGGACTTGATGACCTTTCAAGGTCCCTTCCAGTTCTAGGAGATTGGTATATCTCCAATTATTTATTTTAATTTAAATCCCCCAAATTGGGGAACCAATGGCTTTGTGTGCATAAGGGGCCTAAGTAGGTGAAGTGGAAAGTCCCCAAACACACTGATTTGCAGTAACCGAGCTTGTGAAACATAACCACAGTGGAAGTGTTAGAAAAGTCAAACCACGAACTAGACTAGGAATAACAATAACAGGAAAGGCTGAATATGGAAAACTGATTGTTCAGCTCGCTTTTGACGTGCATCATATTTTGCAATATATTCCAAATAAGGAAATTAACGTGCAACGTATGTGTCATTGTTTGGGGTTTTAAGCTTTAAAAGGCTTGTGTGATTTTTAGCTCAGGGGGACAGAATTCCAATAGCTGTCGCCCCCTGCGCACTTTTAACCAAGAAAAGAGCCTCAGGCTGAGCTGATTCAAAATCAATCGTGTGGTCGTTTTCCACAACAGCTTCAAGAGGTCCCTGTGATGGAATGTAAATGTCTTCACACCTTCCCCCTGCAGGAGAATGGCTGTTTGACCAGCTGTTTGCCTGGCTGTCTCTGAGGAACTGCTCTGTGGGTGTTCCCCAGAATTGTAACTTTTTCTGTAATCTCATACTGTAAAATCTCATAACTTTACATACAGTGTTACTACACATTTTAACAGGAGGATAATATTCAGTAGATTATGCATTTTCAAATGATACCTCACAAGCCATACTGTGTACAAAATTGATCATAATTTTCTAGAAGAGTGAACATAGGGGTATAGACTGACACAGTGTCTGTGTGTGTGTTCCCAGCAGATATGTGGGTATTTCAGTCCCTCATAAGCACAGTGTTTGGCATCTTCAAGGACCTGGGGAACTAGTCCTGGGAATTCACTGGTTTACCAAGTGTGACACTGTATGGGATTGTGAGACACTTTGGTATTAATAATAAAATAATATAATCTGATAAAATTGCAATGAATCATGCTAGATATGCCATGTAAGGTGTCAGGGGAAATGTTACGATTTTCCAAGTATGATCATTTTGTTTCTATGTTTGTATCACCTTTGTATTGTGAGTTATAGATATGTAGGGTATATCTGTATTTCCAGACTTGTGCAGTGTTTCTGGGTGACACCCCCAGACATATTGGCATCAACACTGCCTAGCCTGTTTGATGGCATATTGAGGGTCATCAGCTGTACAATGAGCCCATGGAAAGGACCAAGAGGATACACCTATTGAGTCAGCAAGACATGCCGGGGTATGCCTGTGTAATGAGAACTCCAAGGCTTTTCCATGCCATGTGCTGTGAATCTTGTGTTTGGGACACAGGAAGTACAGGCCACATGGCAAAAGGAATGTAAAGGGCAGCTGCATCATCCCCATTTTGTCTTCAATCCCCTTTCCTGCCTCTGGAGCAACTTTTCTACAAACTGAACCCTGGAACAAAGGACTGAATGACCCATCCAAGCTATGGATGCGTTCCAGACAGACTTTCAAGCCAGCAACTCACCAATACTGCTAAGAACCTGATATATCCATTTTGGAATGTCTGACGGCTTTTCCATTTAACTTCTTTCTGTCTTTCTTTCGTTTAAACCTTTAGTTTAGATGCTAAGGATTGGCTGGCAGTGTGGTATTTTGGGTAAGATCCAAACCTATACTGACCTAGTAACGTGGCTGACCTTTGGGGTCAGAAGATCATTTTGTTTATGTGAGCAGAGTTTTGAAATAACCTCTCACTGTACTGGACCTAAGTGCTGATTAGGAGTCAGAGAACTGGGATGCAATCAAGGGGGCTGTGTGATTTCTTTTTTCAGCTTCTTGATAACCCGCGTGGGTGATCCCTTTTTCAGCCTGCCCTGATCTTGGCATTCTCAGTGAGAACTGCCTCTGGCCCACCAGGTCACACTAAGCGCTCAAGTTAAATTAATAGAATGTTTTTTATGACAAAGTCTTATGAAATCAACTGAACTCCTGTGTTTTCTTTCATCTGAGCAGGGTTTCCTGTTACCCAGCCTGATGTGATCTCCCAGCTGGAACAAGGGGAAGAGCCATGGGTCCCAGACCTCCGGGGTTCAGAGGAAAGAGAGATCCTGAGAGCTCCCTGCACAGGTGAGGAAACATTAAACCAACTCAGAATCTGTAAGTGCCTGAAGGAAACATCTGGGATGCCCAACAAAGCCCTTGGGAGGTCTCTCGGTTCATTATTGTCCCTAACAGGGGTCGTATCCTCAGGGTAAATATAGCTCATGGCTTCCTATAGACCCTAGCAGACACCAGGCAGTAGCTTCCTCCCTTCCCCCTGCGTATTTGGATGGGATGTGAAGGCTGAATTCATCCCTCTCCTATCTGGCGGAAGAGTTTGGGGGAGTTCAGCTCCTGATTTTTATTTGACCTGTCTTCAGCACTTGTTTTTGTTTGGTCTTCCCCTTTCCATCCCTGTTTGAGGTTTCTGTCTCTATCACAGCAGGTAATGCAATTGTCCGTGAGAAAGAGGAGCAGAATTCTCAGCAGGAAAATGTTGAGCAAGTGGATAAATACAGAGCATTATCGCAAAGATCGAAAAGGAATGTGTCCAGGAGTCATGAGCAGGGAAAATCCTGGGAGATTCAGCACAGACCAGAAAGAGAGCAAGGAAACCAGCCTGGGGAGAAATTGGGTAAATTTATTTCCTGTTGGGGAACTCAGAAGGTCCTCATGGAAACCACAACACAACAGGAAATCCTTAGGCGAAAGAGAAAAAGTACATGCACTGAGTGTGGGAAAATTTTCACTTACAGATCAGACCTTTCTGTTCATCAGAGAATCCACACAGGAGAGAGGCCCTTTGAATGCCGTGAGTGTGGGAAAACCTTCAATCGCAGTTCTAACCTTATTAGGCATCAAACAATCCACAGAGGAGAGAGGCCCTATGAATGCAGTGAATGTGGAAAATGCTTCACTAGCAGCTCAGACCTTTCTCAACATCAGAGAATCCACACAGGGGAGAGGCCCTATGAATGCCGTGAGTGTGGGAAAAGCTTCACTTACAGATCAGGCCTTTCTAGACATCAGAGAATGCACACAGGGGAGAGGCCCTATGAATGCCGTGAGTGTGGGAAAAGCTTCACTTACAGATCAGATCTTTCTAGACATCAGAGGATCCACACGGGGGAAAGACCCTATGAATGCCGTGAGTGTGGGAAAACCTTCAATCGCAGCTCGCACCTTATTAGTCATCAAACAACCCACACAGGGGAGAGGCCCTATGTATGCAGTGAGTGTGGGAAAACCTTCACTCAAAGATCAGCCCTTTCTGCTCATCAGAGAATCCACACAGGGGACAGGCCCTATGAATGCAGTGAGTGCGGGAAAACCTTCAATCACTGCTCAAACCTTATTACCCATCAGAGAATCCACACAGGGGAGAGGCCCTATGAATGCTGTGAGTGTGGGAAAACCTTCAATCGCAGCTCAACCCATGTTAGCCATCAGAGAATCTGCGAGGGAGATAAACGTTGTAAAAATCTCTAGGGCTATCAAGACTTTCTTTTCTTTAATACTTTTCCTGATTCCCACATAGTAACTTTTAAAACTCTTTGAACTGTGTGCAGAACCATTATCCCTCAGCTTGTCCAGATGAGTGGCCCATTTTTGCCTTTTGCAGTTCGCCCTCTTTTGAGATGGATCTATTTGTCCTTTCTATTGTCCCACAAGTAATTGGAGTGTGCCCTTCCTATGAGGAACCAGGGTGTTGGAATATGTTTTGCTAGCTTGGCAGTTGGTAGTGTGGGAAGCTAAGATGTTTAGGTTTTTAGGAGGTAGTGTGGGAAGCCTGAGATGTTTAGGTTTTCAGGTTGGGTTAATTAGGTTGTGAGTTTTGTTTTGAGAAGTTGGCCTTGGCTAACTTCCCTCTAGCAGGCATAATAGGATAATAAATTTAGAAGGCTGTTTAGGATAATGTTATCCTATGAAGTTGTAGCAGTGCTTATGTGTATTTTGTTAACCAATTAGCAATTGCTTGCTTGCCTGCTTCAAGTGTATAAAGATGTATGCTGGAGAGAAATAAATTGACTCTTGCTATCCAATCATACTGACTGTTGAGCATCTGTCCAGGTCCGTCTGCGATGCGACAAATGGTGACCCCGACGTGATTCGAATCGAATGCTGATAGTGTCGGTGGCCTGACCCAGGCGGACGAGCCGCGGCGGGGAGTGCTGGAGAAGGGCCGGCCCCGGGCGTCCAAAGGAGAGGCGCATCTGAGCTCAGAGGTGAGCGGCTAACATGGGGTCCGCTGCATCAGCGGAAGAAAAAACGGTGCATGAATATTTGATACGCATCGCGGAACGGCAGGGAGAAAAGCTCCCCTCTGACACGTTATCCCGCCTGCTACGGTGGGGACAGAAAAGGGGACTTTTCGTTAAGCCGAGTACAATCTTTGATACAACTGTTTGGGAGCGGCTAGGCTCCGAGCTTTGGAAGTCGGTGGCTCAGGGCGATAAGGAAGCCTTCTCCTTGAGCCCAGTATGGGACAAAACGAAGAAGATAGTGGAGACTCTCGCGGCCGAAGCAGGAGTGCAGGCGGCTGTTTCTGAGATTTTCCACCCACCGCCCGAAGTGCCTTCTGTGTTGCCGGTTGGAGCCCGGGAGTTTTTCGGCGGCGAGCCCACGGTGATACCTTTGGCTCCCGACCTGGATGATTTTGCCTCTGTTATGGACCCACTACCCTCCAATGTGGCCCTTGGCCCCGATGTGATTGATCCTGCTACGGTTCCGTTACCCCCCGATACGCCCGAGCCTATGGAGATAGCTTCGCCGTCTGCACCCCCCACAAAGCCATGCCGTGTCCACGGGGTCTGGGGGTGTCACGATTGCGGGGAAGCAGAGGAGGCTCGGCCGGAACATGTGCCATTACAGACATTGCAGAGATACCCTGATTTGACTACGTTTACCCAATTTACTCAGTCTGACGCCTTTTATAAGGAGATGGAGCGCCAGGGCCAACAGCTACAAGACATTTATAATAAGTTGGATCAAATGCAAGGTTTTCCACCTGGATCATCGCGTTCGCATCTTCACGAGTGTTTTCACCCGACTAACCCTTCCGCCCCGCCTGGCCCTGGGGACCCTTCAACTGGGGACCCTCCGGATCCGGTGCGGCGCTGGCATGGAGTTTTAAAAGAAGCCATCCTTGAAGGTTTGACACCTGAGGCTTTTCCAGTGCTCACACCAGACCCTCAACATCCTAATCGTCGGCAGTGGGCTCCTTTGGATTGGAAGTTGATTCGTGAGGCGCAGAAATCGATTATGGCTTATGGACTAGATAATCCGTATGTACAATCTATAATTGAACAGGTGTTTACCGCACAGGCAATGTGTCCATATGATGCGATTAAGCTAGCTGATATGCTTCTTACGCCTACCCAGAGACTTTTGTGGAAAGATGATTGGGCTAAAAGAATTGATTTGGCCCTTGTTCGCAATTTGGATTTACCGGATGATGATGTTCGGCGTGTAGCCACCGTTGATATGTTTTTGGGGACCGGCCGATTTGTTGACCCGCATCTGCAAGCCCGCCTTGACCCCCGAATCCTGCAGCAATCACAGGAATTGGCTCTGGCTGCCCTTAAAGCGGTGCCACAGATGGGGAAGCCGGCCCCTCCATATGCTAAAATTACACAAGGCCCGTTGGAACCTTATGCCACCTTTTTGGATCGCCTCCGAGAGGCTATTGATAGATCCCCCAATCTGACGCCGGAGGCCAGAACCGCAGTTGGACTTGATCTGGCCACCCAGAATGCAAACTCCACTTGCCGCCGCATACTAGCCACCTTGCCAAAAACTGCGACCCTGATGGAAATGATTGAGGCGTGTAACAGGGCTACTATGTTTGAAGAAACGGATAAAGCTACAATTCATGCTAAGGCACATGCCACTGCACTGGCCGTTGCATTGCAACCTCTGATCGGGCGGAAGCGAGGGGCCAGAAGGCCAGCCCGGTCAAGCGGCCTCTGTTTTGGTTGTGGAAAGCCCGGACATATCCGGCGGAACTGCCCTGTGCAAAGTGGACAGCGACCCCCTGATGTGTCGCCGAAAGCCGCTACCGGCGCTTGTTCACGATGTGATAAGTTTGGCCATCGCGCCTTTGAGTGTTGGTCGCGCCGCAGAAAGGATGGAACACTGCTGCCGGGAAACGGACCGCAGAGCGCCCCTCGGAGGAGCGCGACGACACAAATGCCTCCAGCCACCAATCCGGCTGCCTGGAACGCCTCACCGGAGCAACCCGTGGCAGTGCCGGAGTGGATGTGGCCACAGCGACAGACACAGTCATAGAGGATGACAAAGTTCATGTTCTTCCTTCTAATACTGACGGCCCCTTAGGATTTGGACTGAGTGCCCTTTTGATCGGCCGCTCGTCAACATCAAAACAAGGTATTTTCGTTTTGCCTGGCCTTATTGATGCTGACTATACGGGAAATATTGGAATTATGGTACGTGCCCTTTGTCCCCCTATAACCATTACTGCTGGCACACGTTTGGCTCAGTTGATACCTTTTAAGGGATGTGTGCCCAGGACGACCCAGATTGACCGTGGGTCTCGGGGGTTTGGATCTACCGGACCTCCCCAAATTGCCTTTGCCATGGAAGTTACTCCGCGTAAGCCCATTCGAACTGTTCGCCTCCAGGGGTCCGATGGGCGACAGATTGTTCATGAAGCCCTCTTGGACACGGGGGCCGATGTGACTATAATCCCCTCTCGATCTTGGCCGGAGTCTTGGCCTTTGCGGGATGCCGCCACGCCTGTGAGCGGGATTGGCGGGACTCAGTTGACTCGCATTAGTGTGGATTTTATTACCATTGTTGATGTGGAAGATCCGGCCACGAGCGCGAAGGTTCGTCCTTACGTGATGCAGGCTCCGATCTGGCTGTTAGGTCGAGATTGTTTAAGTCAGTGGGGCGTTGTGCTGCAGAATTCACCTTTTGCCTAGCGGCCATTGAGGGGCGGCCGATCCTACAGCTGGAATGGACAACCACCACACCGGTCTGGGTCGCTCAGTGGCCGCTGCACAAAGACAAGCTCGCCCGAGTACATGAACTTGTGCAGGAACAACTGGCTAAGGGTCATTTTGAACCTTCCCTTAGCCCCTGGAATACTCCTATTTTTACCATACCCAAAAAATCTGGGCGTTGGCGTTTGTTACAAGATCTGCGAGCTGTTAATGCTGTGATGAAGGACATGGGCGCCCTCCAACCTGGGCTGCCCACACCTACTATGCTCCCGCATGGATGGCCCTTGCTTGTTATTGATCTTAAGGATTGCTTTTTTACCATTGCTTTACATCCTGCGGACCGAGAGAAGTTTGCCTTTTCCGTGCCTTCTGTCAATAAGGCTGAACCTGTCAAACGGTATCAATGGACTGTTCTGCCACAAGGTATGAAAAATTCTCCTACCATTTGTCAGTTGTATGTTGCTTGGGCCATAGCGCCCCTGCGAGCGGCACATCCTGACTGGATTATTTATCATTACATGGATGATCTGTTGTTTACCAGTGCCCACCTTCCCATGGAAGCAGCCATTGCTGAGATTGATTCTGTGTTGCAAAAGGCTGGTTTGGTCATTGCCCCAGAAAAGATTCAACAGCAAGCCCCGTATCGGTATCTTGGCATGGAGATAACCGATTCGATTGTGCGGCCACAGAACTTAACCATTCAATTGGATATTCGTAATTTACATGATGTGCAACGTTTTGTGGGTGACCTGCAGTGGATTCGCGGTCTCTGTGGTATTACAAATGAGGATCTTGCACCCTTTATTTCATTGCTCAAGGGTGGTCGTGCCCCGGATGAGCCTCGCTCTCTTCAAGCTGAACATCATGTTGCCCTGCAAACCATTGCAAATAAGTTGGCCACACGGTACTCCGGACGCATTTATCCGGATTTACCTGTTTGTTTGGCCATTTTTTCTACGGATATTTCCCTGACGGCCTTACTTTTTCAGTGGCATGAAGCCCTTTTAGATCCACTTGTGGGCATTGAGTGGGTTTTTCCGCCTTCGCATTATGCTACAACTGTGACCACGCGACTTGATGCAGTCGCTCATCTCATTCGAGTGGCCCGACAGCGTTTGTTGGCCATTGCGGGCATGGATCCGCGCATGATTTATTTGCCCTTTGATGATGCTACCGTGACTCAGTTGCTTGTTACTCACCTTTCCTTTGTACTTGCCACCATGGATTATGCCGGTCAGTTTAGTAGCCATTTTCCCCCACATCGGTTTTTTGCCACTATGCTGCCCTTGGAGAAAGCTCTGATGTTACGATCCAGTCCTGTTGGTGGCCTTACCGTTTTTACAGACGCCAGCGGTAGTGCTCAGCGTGCGGGACTTCTTTGGTTTGCTGACGACCGCTGGCACCACGAGTTTGTTCTTGCTGATGGCTCCTTGCAGGTTTTGGAGCTTCGTGCTATTGTTCGAACCTTTGAAAAGTGGCCCGATACTCCATTGAACATTGTTAGTGATTCCCTGTATGCTGTGGGTGTGCTTCGTCGTTTGGAACGGTCCCTGTTGGGCCGAGTCACGAATTCCGTTTTGTGGACTGCTCTTTTTCAGCTTTGGCATTTGCTGAATGCTCGCCGGTGCCCTTATTTTGTTATGCATATTAGGAGCCATTCGGGACTGCAGGATGGTCTTGCCGAAGGCAATGCCCTGATTGACCATTTGGTTGGCGCTGCCCAAGTTCCAAACTCCTTTGCTCAGGCACGGGTTTCTCATGAATTTTTTCACCAGTCTGCTCGTGCTTTGGCACGGCAGTTTGCGATTTCTATTACCGATGCCCGCGCTATTGTGGCCTCCTGCCCTGACTGTCAACAATATGTGTTGCCCCTTGTTTCTGGTGTTAATCCCCGTGGCCTTTTGTCCCTTCAAATTTGGCAGTCTGATGTTACCACGTTTGCTGAGTTTGGCACCTTGCGCAATCTTCATGTTACCATTGATACCTTTTCTGGTTTTATTTGGGCAACAGCATTAACCTCTACCAGCTCCCGCGATGTGATTAAGCATTGGCAAGCCTGTTTTGCTGTTATGGGAGTTCCTGCGCTCATTAAGACTGATAATGGCGGAGGTTATGTTTCGCATCGCACTGCCCAGTTTCTTTCACAATGGGGTGTGCAGCACTCTACCGGTGTTCCTGGCAATTCTACTGGACAAGCTATTATTGAGCGTGCCCACGCGTCCTTAAAGGCGCTTCTTTTGAGACAGAAGGGGGGCATTCGGAGTGAAAGGGCAGACGCTTTGGACAAGACGCCTGCCGCTCGGTTGCTGAAAGCTCTTTATGTGCTCAATTGGCTACAGCCTGGGAAAGACAGCCAAGTACCCCCCGCGATTAAACATGTTGGCGGGATAACCGGGGACGAGCAGGGTACAAGCCCACGACCCTCGGTTAAATGGTTTGATTATCAGCAGCAAGTTTGGAAAGGACCAGTTGACTTGCTAACGTGGGGGAGGGGTTATGCTTGTGTTGCCACTGACGCAGGTCCTAGGTGGATACCGGCGAAATGGGTCCGACCTTGGCTGCAACCTCGGGCGCAACAACAGACAGATTCGGAAGAGCCACACGAGACGCGCCCAGACGCCGAGGAGCCAGAGCCCCTGGAGAACGATTGCTCGCTGGCCATGCCAGGATTTTTGTCCGCCCTTTTTGATTCTGTGTGATTGCATATTAATTGTTGTGTACCCTTTTGTTGCCCATAGGTTTGGAGACGTGCGCTCCGGGCAGTGCAGCATGGCCCGTCTGTCAATGCGTCCCACAAGCCTTCGTGATCCTGGCCTGGGCTCCTATTCTGCTGGATGCGGAGAGTCAGCCTCGCCTGGTTTTGCTTTGTTGCTTGTTTTGGCGCTCCTTGTGAGGGGAGGCGCCCCGTATGATCTTATACCCCCAGTGAATGCCTGGCTGACTTTGGCGCAGAGTGCCATAAATACAACGGCCTTCTGCCTGCCCCATGTTCCTGCAGTGGGAGCCCTTATGGAAACCTGCTTTGTGGGTGTGTGTACTGAATTGGAGGTGCTGCAGCAGCACACTTGGTTGTTTCGTATCCCCAGGGATATACCTTATGCAGAGTTGTATGCTTTGGGCCCTGGAGCCACTTTAGATAAGTTAGATGCCAGCATGTATTCGTTTCGTTTGGCTAATGTGACAGCTGCTATTACGTGTATGAATTTTGTTAATGCTAAGCATGTAGCTGTTAATCATGATAATATGGAGCTTGTTTGTCGCCATAAGAGGGATGTATCCTTTGCCTATGGACATATGAAGCTCCCCCTGGGATGGTTTTTGTTATGCGGCCGCACAGCCTTTACTTATGTTCCAGCTAATAGTTCAGGTGGCCCCTGTGCTATTGGCCGTGTGGCCCCTTTGTTGTTTCCCCATCCCATAGTGAAAGGGCCTCGCCAACGGCGGGAGAGTATCCCCTTGAGCCCTACCTGTAAGGCAGATGTTACATTGTTTTCAGAACGAGAGGCAGCAGCCCTTACTTTCACCCTGGTGGGCCTCCCTGGTTTGGTGGTGCATAATTACCATGCCGTTGCACACCTTGCCTGTACTGTGGCGAAGGCCTTGAATTTGACCTCCACTGTTCTTGCCTTGTTAACCCAGGAGATGGGAGAAGTTCGCCGAGGAGTGTTGCAAAACCGCTTAGCCATTGATTATTTATTGCTGCGACACGGTCATCCCTGTTCTGATTTTGTGGGTATGTGCTGCTTCAATATTACAGATGCAAGCGCGGCCATCGAAGCAGATCTGGATCGTTTGCGCCATCTAGCGGAGGGCATCCGCCAGCACCAGGGAGATTTCTGGTTGTGGTCATGGCTGTCGTCGCTACGTGGCTGGGCTGCACATTTGTTACAGGGGTTAATGTTAGGCATGCTTTGTATTTTTGTTGCCTGCCTTTTATATTTTTGTTATGGGTGTGCCCGCCGCTGTTGCTGTGTGGCACGCACCTTGGCAGGACCCTCCTGGCCCCTTGGGCCACTTGCATTACCTGGAGGGAGAATGTGATAGGTGAGAGCAGGGCACTGCGGAAGACTTTGTTACGGTTTAGTTAGACAGCTGGTGTTTTTAATTTGCCCTTTGCTTTGGCTTGTGTAGCTTGTAGTTTGATATTATGAGCTGGATTTGTTTTGCTAATTTTTTTTTGTTTTGATTTTGAGTTAAGGGGGGAGGTGTTGGAATATGTTTTGCTAGCTTGGCAGTTGGTAGTGTGGGAAGCTAAGATGTTTAGGTTTTTAGGAGGTAGTGTGGGAAGCCTGAGATGTTTAGGTTTTCAGGTTGGGTTAATTAGGTTGTGAGTTTTGTTTTGAGAAGTTGGCCTTGGCTAACTTCCCTCTAGCAGGCATAATAGGATAATAAATTTAGAAGGCTGTTTAGGATAATGTTATCCTATGAAGTTGTAGCAGTGCTTATGTGTATTTTGTTAACCAATTAGCAATTGCTTGCTTGCCTGCTTCAAGTGTATAAAGATGTATGCTGGAGAGAAATAAATTGACTCTTGCTATCCAATCATACTGACTGTTGAGCATCTGTCCAGGTCCGTCTGCGATGCGACACCAGGGAGCGTCACGTTTATACCATTCCTCCTATTGCAAAGTTATTGTTAGTCACCAATGATACAGATTGTATCCTTGCCAATTGTTCTCACGTTGCTCTGGGTTGTGCTGAAGAGCAGTTACATTGGGAATTTTTCAAATTATATGTAAATGAAGAGGAACAGGGGCAGGAAAAAAGTATAATTACAGCTTCTGTGACGCTGGAAGGAGATGAGGTGACTCAGAGATTCCCTCCTTCCCCTTCACTGCAGAACTCTTACCTTTTTCCTGAGCCAGGCAGAGTTTATCTTCATCACATTCTATCCATCCACTTCATAAGTGTCATGTGATGAAGCATTCTCCGTTGTCTGTGCTTGCAGATGATGTTTTGACTTCTTTAATCCTATATCAGAGTCGCTATGACTGGAGATGAAAGTGTCAAAGACCTGGGAGGGGAATTCAAATGGATCCCAAATACAGTGTGATCATTTAGAGTTTAAATTCCAGGTTCCATCTATTGTAAAGCCACTTCTGGCAAGAGGGCTGTTTTTCCCTCATTATGGGAATGCTAGGATACTAAAAATGTTGTAAATAACATAACTGACTATTGAGACAGGTATCAGGGAAGCAGGTTTGAATGGATCAGAGGACAGTGTGGTGGGAGAATCTCTTGTCCCGATTCTGAATAATCAGATGTAACCTGCTCTGGAATTTCACTTGACACTTTCTTTGTAATGTATTCTCTCTCTGTGATGTGGGTTTCTATCTTTCCTGAAGGCTGTTTGGTCACCCAATTGGATATTAGTTCAGTTTGGTAGGATGTAGCTCAGATTTATTGAAGAATTTAAGACAATGACCCTTTGCTAAAGTCCTCATTTATGATTTCAGCTTTGCTTTTTCCCCATCCCTCCATGATGACATGGAGAAAGCTGAAGTGCAGTTCTATCAACGGGAGAGAACTCTCTAATTTACTGGCCAGGCTAACAAAGAAACAGCAGTGATTTAAAATCTCCACTTAGAAATGGTGAACAACAGCAGAACCCCAACTAACTGAAGGAAGTGCATCTGATCACAGTGTATTTTAGTTGTTTAAGGCAATATTGTCTCCGATGATCTGGGAAGAGAATTCGATGGTAAGTGGTTTTGAACTAGGCAAAATACCCGTGTGTTTGGTTCCCAAAGAATTTGTAACCCAGGCCCTACAGAAGATCTCTCCTAGTTAATCCTATGCTATGGGAAATGCAGCCCTTCATGACACAGATGTTGAGGAAATGGAAGTGGAGGTTTTGTTGAATTTATCGTTTGTAGGTGCTAAAGATGTGTATAAAATGAAACCAGTGTTGAAAATTTAATAGCTTCAGAAAAATAGCAATTTTTTAATAGAATCTCCAGCTCTGGTAACTAACGAAGATTCTGATCCAGGCCTGTATCCAGTCCCTTCCCTGGAACCTGTGCCACCGAATTAAAGAAAAGCTGGGCATGTTTCAGGAAGCCATTCCTCATTAACACTGCTGAGATTTTAAGTGGTTTTGTAAAGGATTCTACTTCAGAGAACTGTAAATTTACCCTATCCAAGACCAAGGATTTAGAAAGAGCTGAAGTTGAAAGAGTCCACACCCAGTTCTTGGTTTCCACCCCAGTAAAGGAAGCTATGGTGACCCAAGGAAAATTGTTTGTACAATTCCACTTCCTAGTTCAGTGTCACTGATTACACTTCCAAAGTATGCCAGGGTTAGATTGAGAACAGTCATCCTTCACTATTTTGATGCAAAGAGAGAGTGCTTCATAGGACAGTCCTTCCCTGTGGATCCCAAACTGGCTGCCTGGTTGGGTAACAAGGACTTTCAGGCTGTAGAAATGGTGGTAACCAATGAGGCAATGAATTTGTCAGCCTCCAGTTTCAGACTTCCGGATACACACATGTTGAGTCCTGATTCTATGGTTTTGTGTCTGACGCTGTGGCTACACAATTAAGCTGATGTTGGCACAGCTGCACCAATGTAGCTGTGCTGCTGTAGCACTGCTATAACAGATGCTCCAAGCCAGTGGGAGAGATTTTTCCCATCAGACTTGATTAGTCCAGCCCCCGCAAGCGGTGGTGGCTATGTTGGCAGGAGAAGCTCTCCCGCTCATGTAGCACTATCTACACAGGGGGTTAGGGCTGTGTAACTACGTTGCTCAGCTGTGTGGATTTTTCACACCCCTAAGCAATATAGTTATCCCGATAAATGTCTTTAGTGTAGACCAGAGAGGTTTCTCTTGTTTTATGCATTTACATTACTTCTCTACCTCCTACTTTGAAAGATTAAAAAGTGTGAAAAGAGAGGTATTTTTCTCCACGATGCAAACATTCCGACATAGAAGACCCCTTCTACCAACGCATATGTCAGAAGATCTTGAGATATATGAACTCACAGAAGTGGTTGGGACCTACGTTGGGACAAACCACAATAAGAACAAGGGTTCAGTTGTTGGCAATGGGGATTAAAATAAAGCTAACATATATGACAAGAATTTGTGATCTTTGAATATGTTATTGTTACCAATTAAAATGAAATGATAGGTGAAGTTATTGGTTAAAGAGTAAGAGACTGTGATAATCTGAATTATTTTGGAAAACTGAAAGTTCTCGTAGTTTTGTGTTTTGTTAGTCATACAGGAAATGATGGCTAATCTTGAAAAGTTAATTTGATTTAATTTACCCTGGTTCCTCAACTGTTGCTACAGCTCTAGTACCCATCAATCCAAAGACTGAGAGAAATGGAGAGTTCCAACCATTGTCCTTTTAGTATCTTATTGTTCCTCTCTCTGTTTTTTGTGCTGGCCTTTCTATTCTATCACTTTCTGCCTTTGTTTAGTGGTAACAGTTGGTTTCCATCACTCATGTTTGTTTAAATCTCTATCCGTTGTTAAATACATTTTTTGCTTGTTTGATAACTGTACTCAGGTGCTGTGTGAGATACAGTAGCAATGGTCCACAGTAAAACTAGTAACCTGAGATACTTGGGGAAGAGAGGATCTGGGATTTCACCGAGTATCTGATGATCCGGGCTGGACGCCAGAGGGGGAGACATTGAAGGAACGCAGAGGTTAGGGTGGCTGCTGTAGCTCAGAGGAGGGTGCTTGAGTTCCAGCAGGCTGGTGAGTTTGGTCACTAACATCCAAATGGAAAACTCCCTCTTCCTAGTGGTAGGTCAGGGGGAGGGATAGCTCAGTGGTTTGAGCATTGGCCTGTTAAACCCAGGGTTGTGAGTTCAATCCTTGAGGGGGCTACATAGGGATCTGGGGCAACAATTGGTCCTGCTAGTGAAGGCAGGGGGCTGGACTCAGTGACCTTTTAAGGTCCCTTCCCATTCTAGGAGATTGGTATATCTCTAATTATTATTATTATTATTATAGGTGGCAACAAGAGACTCACAGCCCTCAGCTCCCTGAGAAGGGTCACAATGTGTTTCTATGTTGATCCACCTGTCAAATTCACACAGGGAAAGTTCCCTATTGCATAAAACTCTGCCCTATGAAATCATGGAACATGTGTTCTTCGCTTTGTGGGTACATCTAGACTACCCGCTGTATCGGCAGGTAGCGATTGATTTCTTGTGGATCGTTATATCGCATCTCATCTAGACATGATATATCGATCCCCGAAAGTGCTCCTGTCGACTCCAGAACTCCACCAGTGCGAGCGGTGGTAGCGGAGTTGACAGGGGGAGCCGCAGACGTTGATCCTGCGCTGTGAGGACGAGAGGTAAATCGATCTAAGATACTTCGACTTCAGCTACGCTATTCAAGAGAGACAAGGCGGGTGAGGGTAAGAGCTTGTAGAGGACCAACCTCTGTTGGTGAAAGAGACAAGCTGTGGAGATAACCCAGCACCCTTCTTCAGTTCTGTGTAGCCTGAAAGATCGTCTCTTTCATAACAGCAGTTAGAACATAAGAACAGCCAGGAGCGGCGCCAGGGTTTCGGGCGCCCTAGGCAAAATTCGGGAGGGGGGAGGGGGCCGCAGCTGGAGTGGCAGCGACTCCCAGGGCTTCTCCCCTGGTAGCTGGTGCTCATTATCAATCAAATAAATCAAAACACTTCCCCCGGTAAGTGGATTTAGCCTGGGACCCTCAGAGTCAGCAGCTCTTACACCCCCTCTGAGCTCTCGGGTCAGGTGTCCTAGCACTGAAAGCCTCCTGTTTAGATCCTAAAATAGTGTTTTTGCACCAGGGGGGGCTGAAATTTTGGACTGGACAGTGTAGCTCCACCGTTATTTTATTGAATTGCTTCAAAACAGCAACTCAAGAAAGTCTCCTAAGTGCCAGGCTCTCTGCCATGGAAACAGCTGCCCCTGCTCTGCAGGAGTCTGTGCATTCCACACAGCAACGTACACACCTGCTCCGCACTGAAGGGGGGTCAGACAGTGACGGTAACGCAAATCTTCTGTTAACCCAGGTCACTTCCTTTCTTTAACCCAGGACATGCCAGTCACCTGTTAGCCATGGCGTTATCTTCACCTTCAAATACCTCTCAGGACATTGAACAGAGGAAGTGAAATCCCCTCCCCCGAATGGCTCCCTGTTGAGGCGTTGTACCGGACCTGCCCCTGGAGACTGTCTGGTTTTATACTCTTAGAGCTTTTTCTCTTCAAACCCCTTATCCCAATCTCTGGGCCAACCTCCACATTTCAGAGTTTAGAATTTACTCTCATCACCCTCCTATGGCACTTTCCATGTGAATTGGGCAAAGCGAGTGGGGGAAGCTCCGTGGCTAATGAAAACCAACGCTCTGGATGAGGCTTGAACACACACCCACAGCTGTATTTCCTCCTGCATGAGCCACTATAGGTGCTTCTTAGACAAACTTGGGCTGTAGGTGGTTATGTGTGTCTGTGCTTCACCACTTTGGCTGCTCTGTGAAAAGCTGATGGTTCAAACAGAAGCTGGTGGGTTTTTGTTTTGTTTTAAGCAATTAGAGTCTAGTACATTTTAACAGGCAGAAAATGTCCTATTCTGGTCTAGCCCCATTTGACTCCTTCTGTCCATCTTCTTCCTTCCCCCTCAGTGTCTTTCCTTCCCATTGGGGACATGCAAAAATGAACCCCAGTCAGTCTGTGTCACAGAGAGTCTGTATCTCCTAAGGAATGTGGGTGAAGGATTCCAGCTGAATTAACGCTGCTCACCTGGGTTAGAAACATTTGTTTCTTTCGAGCAGATCATGGGAAATGGGACATTAATTCAGACCCAGGAGGCAAGGCAGAGGCTTCATGACCTTGATCTCCATGAAGGGAGAGAGGATCCCCAGGAAGGAACAGAGCTTCCTTTAGACTCAAGCTGGGGCCTCCTGGAAGTTGGAAAAGACCCTTGGTCACTGAGGATCTCATGGGATCGTGCTGCTCCAGAGGCTCGAGAGTCCTGGGTGCGGGGAGGGTGTCACTGCACAGTCTGAAATGGAAGGGAGAACCCTTGAAGGGATGGGGGGGAACAGAAAATGGAGAGGAATGAAACAGAATAAACGCTTCTTCTCTCTCCCATCCCCAACCCAGCAAGAACTGTTATCAGTGGGGAAACTCCCCACGATGAATGGCAGAGACCACAGAGACATTTGCCTCATGCTGAGAAGTAAGGTGACCAAACACCAAGTGTGAAAAATCAGAGACTTTCCCCAGATGTATTGGTGGTATAGTGTGAACATAGCTGCCTTCTGAGCAGTTAACCTGGGTTTGATTCCCAGCCAATGCAATGATGTGATGATTCCTCCACTGGGAATTGGTTTAATTTCAGTCATGTTATATCAGTTTATCAATGGAATGAGAGAATCAGTGTCCCAAATCCCAACAGGTCATTAAACACCCAGTGGAGGAAGAAAGGGATGGGACTATATAATGAGCAGTTGGAGTCATCCTGGTATTACAATGCTTGGTTTACTTTTTTTTTAAAATTTCCTTTACTTCCCTCTCCCTTTTAGACTCAGAGCCTTTAAGGTCAGAAGGGACCAGTGTGATCATCTTGTCTGACCTGCTGCACCTTGCAGGCCAAAAGACCCCACCCACCCACTCCTGTAATAGACCCAGGAGGGGAGGCAGCTCCGTGCTCTGCCCCTACCCCAGGCAGCACATGGAGGCCCTCTGCTCCCCTCCCCCAACGGGTGTGCAGAGATGTGCCGGCAGCACTAAGGTGGCTCCATGCCCACTCTACCTCCGTCCCACCGTGCCGCTCCCAGAAGTGGCTGGCATGTCCCAGCATCCCCTGGGGTGGGGGGAGTGTCACCACGTGCTGCCCCTGCCCCGAGCACCAACTCTGCAGCTCCCATTGGCCAGGAACTGTAGCCAATGGGAGCTCTGGGGGCAGCACCTGCAGACAGCAGCACATGGAGATCCCCTGGCCCCACTCATCTAGGAGCTGCTGCCAGAGGGTTTTGTGTACCGGTCACTTTGGGAGCTGCACCACCCCCTCCTGCACCCACCCCCACCCCCAGCGCAGAGCCCACACCCAAATTTCCTCCCAGTGCTTTGCTTGTCTTCCTTTCACCAGAACCATCCTTCTTCTCCTGGGCTGCAAGTAGCCATCCCTGGGAAGCCAAGAGGCAGGCACTGGATTCTGCAAGGTAAGTGTCCCCCAGCGCCACGATGGATGGTGCAATGAAGGTAAGTCTTCCCGAGGCGCGATGGAATGTAACGCAGCGAACCACTGGCCAGGTGGTCGGGGCGAAGGGCATTCACTGGAGGTACAAGCTTGTGAGTGACTCCTGAACACAGGGCCCCTTCCCCTTTTAAGGACCTGCTCCTCATGGCCTGTGATTGGAGATGACTTGGCTGCATCTGGTGGGTCACACTCCACCTTGGGCAGTGTCCATGCTCTGGGTGTGTGAGTGCTGCCTAATGAGAGTCCCAGACACCTTGTCTATCTAGGAGCTTTTCTGATCTTCCAGCTGTTCAACCAGCCCATTCATCCCACAAGCATTGCAGGAGGGAGCGGGAGGGGGAGGGGGAAAGCCACTTCACAGGCATTCAGAGAGGGAGAGGAGACAAAAATGGGAATGGGGGAAGTATAACAGACCTATTGAGCATAGAAATCACTGCTGCTCCTACAACAGCAGGGATAGGCCACTAGGAGCTGGGAAAAATTAAGACCTCATGTTTCTGCCTGGGTCTGAACCAGGGACCTTTTGTGTGTTAGGCAAACGTGATAACCACTACACTACAGAAACTCTGTTGCAAGGCTCTACCCCTCCCTTCATAAGAACAGAAGAATGGCCAGACTGGGTCAGACCAAAGATCCATCCAACCTCATATCCTATCTGCCAACAGTGGCCAATGCCAGGTGCCCCAGAGGGAGTGAACCTAACAGGTAATGATCAAGTGATCTCTCTCCTGTCATCCATCTCCATCCTCTGACGAACAGAGGCTTGGGATACCATTCCTTACCCAGGCTGCCTAATAGCCATTAATGGACTTAACCTCCATTAATTTATCTGCAAAAATAATGAGGAGTACTTGTGGCACCTTAGAGACTAACAAACTTATTTGAGCATAAGCTTTCGTGGGCTAAAATCCACTTCATCAGATGCATACAGTGGAAAATACAGCAGGAAGATATATATATATACACAGAGAACATGAAAAAATGGGTGTTGCCATCCATACTATAATCAGCAGGAGAAAAAAACTTGTAGTGATAATCAGGATGGCCCATTTCCAACAGTTGACAAGAAGGTGTGAGTAACAGTAGGGGGACAAATAAACATGGGGAAATAGTTTTACTTTGTGTAATGACCCACCCACTCCCAGTCTTTATTCAAGCCTAATTTAATGGTGTCCAGTTTGCAAATTAATTTCAATTCAGCATCTCTCGTGGGAGTCTGTTGTTGAAGGTTTTTTGTTGTAATATTGCGACTTTTAGGTCTGTAATCGAGTGACCAGGGAGATTGAAGTGTTCTCTGGCTGTGTTTGAATGTTATAATTCCTGATGTCTGATTTGTGTCTATTTATTCTTTTATGTAGAGACTCTCTGGTTTGGCCAATGTACATGGCAGAGAGGCATTGCTGGCACATGATGGCACATATCACATTGGTAGATGTGCAGGTGAATGAGCCCCTGATGGCATGGCTGATGTGATTAGGTCCTATGATGGTGTCCCCTGAGTAGATATGTGGACAGAGTTGGCAATGGGCTTTGTTGCAAGGATGGGTTCCTGGGTTAGTGTTTTTGTTGTGTGGTTGCTGGTAAGTATTTGCTTCAGGTTGGGGAGCTGTCAGTAAGCAAGGACTGGCCTGTCTCCCAAGATCTGTGAGAGTGAGGGATTGTCCTTCAGGACGGGTTGTAGATCCTTGATGATGCACTGGAGAGGTTTTAGTTGGGGGCTGAAGGTGACGGCTAGTGGGGTTCTGTTACTTTCTTTGTTGGGCCTGTCCTATAGTAGGTGACTTCTGGGTACTCTTCTGGTTCTGTCAATCTGCTTCTTCACTTCAGCAGGTGGGTATTGTAGTTGTAAGAACGCTTGATAGAGATCTTGTAGGTGTTTGTCTCTGTCTGAGGGGTTGGAGCAAATGCGGTTGTATCTTAGAGCTTGGCTGTAGACAATGGATTGTGTGATATGGTCTGGGTGAAAGCTGGAGACATGTAGGTAAGTATAGCGTTCAGTATGTTTCCGGTATAGGGTGGTGTTTATGTGACCATCACTTATTAGCACAGTAGTGTCCAGGAAGTGGATCTCTTGTGTGGACTGGTCCAGGCAGAGGTTGTAGGTGGGATGGAAATTGTTGAAATCATGGTGGAATTCCTCAAGGGTTTTCTTTTCCATGGGACCAGATGATGAAGATGTCATCAGTGTAGCACAAGTAGAGTAGGGGCATTAGGGGACGAGAGCTGAGGAAGCGTTGTTCTAAGTCAGCCATAAAAACGTTGGCATACCGTGGGGCCATGTGAGTACCCATAGCAGTGCCGCTGACTTGAAGGTAAACATTGTCCCCAAATGTGAAATAGTTATGGGTGAGGACAAAGTCACAAAGTTCAGCCTCCAGGTTTGCTGTGACATTATCGGGGATTCTGTTCCTGACGGCTTGTAGTCCATCGTTGTGTGGAATGATGATGGAGTGTCTACATAGCCAGACAATCCTGCTGTCAGGGTGCCAATGCCTGAGATGATGGGGCATCCAGGATTTCCAGGTTTATGGATCTTGGGTAGCAGATACAATAACCCTGGTTGGGGTTCTAGACTGTCTTATTGCCAAGGGACGGAGAAATTCAGCCAGCAGCAGGGGGTGCAGAACACCGTCCTAGTGTGGGGGTGACAATGCCTCTGGGATCCTGACACCCCTATCGGTTCCACTGCTGGTTGTTTTCCTTTTCCGGTGGGACTCTGGGCAAGTTGCTCCCCCCTCTAGGGCTCCGTCCCCAGCAGGCAAATGGGGATTTCGTACCTTCCCGCTATTGGAAAGTGCTGGGAGAATCCCCCAGCCAAAGCTGCTCTGACAGCGCTAAGCAGCATCTGACCATTCAAGGTCGGAGCGCACTGCCCAGGAGGAGGAGTGTCTGGCTCTGGGGTTTCACTTCAGCCCAGTCTATAGAGAGGGGCCCAGCCATGGGGTTTGGCTCAAGAAGACCAAGTCTCCAATTTGTTAAGGGTGTTTTGAATTCCAGTCCTGTGCTCCAAAGTGCTTGGTGTCAGTTGCACATTTTAGAAGCATGATCTCCACTCCATTTTCCAAATCATTCATGAAACTATTGAATAGTACCGGACCCCGGACTGATCCCTGCCAGACCCACTAGGTGCACCCTCTCCATTGGACAGCCACACATGGAGAAGGGCCCTTGGAGTCTGTGCTTTCAACCAGCTCTGCACCCACATGACACTGATTACATCTAGACCGCATTTCCCTTGTTTGCTTGTGAGAATGTCCTGCGGGACTGTGTCAAAAGCCTTAGTAACCCCAAGATAGATCCCATCTACTGTTTACCCACCTCAACTAGGCCTGGAACCCTGCCAAAGAAGGAAAGAGGCTGGGTTTGGGATGATTTGTTCTTGACAAATCCATGCTCACTCGTCCTAAGAACCAAATTATCCTGTAGGTGCTGCTGACAAACTGAGTGTTTAAGAATGTATTCCAGGATCTCTCCAGCTATGGAAGTGAGGCTAGCTACTCTGTAAGTCCCAGGGGTCTCTTTGTTCCCCTTTGAAAGATAGGTCCTGTCTTGTTCATGGATGGGAAGATGTTCTTTTTCAGGGATCTCAGACGAGAACTGGGGCACAACACCTGGTTTGTTAAGGCCACAAAAATGGAGGCAGGAACCTCTTCTCTCCTGCTGGCAAAGAACCCCAGGTACCAAAAAGACAGAGACTCACATCCCTGAATGGGCTTTAGAAAAGGCAGTGGTTAAAAAGTTTGGGCCCGACCATTTCTTGTTTCCACAGACTAGACATTTTAGCAAACTTTAGAATTCCTTGGTGCTAAACACCATGAAACTCCCCTTTCTCCTTCACAGAGGGCTTTATCGCCCCTTATCTCACTCAGGCTCACGACTGCCCAGAGCTCGAGAATTGTCCCTGTTCCCATTGGGCAGATGGGGAGGAGCCTGAGGTCCAGAGAAGGGAAGTGACCTACCCAAGGGCCTACACAGCAAGGCAGTGGCAGAGCCAGCAACAGAAGCCATCAATTCCGACTCCTGTTCTAACGGACAAAAAAACTCCAGAGGAAGGGATGGAGCCCAGGAATTGAAATGGGGCGAAATTTCATTTAAACCATTTCTGTCAGAAAATCCCATTCAGACTAAACCAGTTTGTTTCTCGAAATCATAACAAGTGGGATGAAAGTTCTTTGCAAAAAGATTTTGTTGCAAAACAAAAGCATCTCCTGTTTGTCACAGTGTGTTAGATTGTCTCGTCGCACACAAAGAGGAAACACTTTGATCTCAAACATTAGATAAGATGCTTCAGTCTGAGCTAAGTCGTTGCTGCTCTTAACAATTTCAAAATAAAAAAATACAAATCAAATAGACTGTTTCAGCTATTCTATTATGTCATAATCTGCTCTGAGTAAACGTGATAGGACACCTCATATTATGCACTGCTCCTAGTGACACTCTCCAATGGATCCCCATCCTCCACCCCCTGTGAGGTAGGTAGGAGCAGATCATTATTATCCCTACTTGAAAGAGGGAGAAGCTAAGGCTGAGAAAGGAGAATTGACTTGTCTGAGGTCACACGGCCAGTCAGTGGCAGAGTTGGGAACAGGACCCAAGAGCCCTGATTTTCAAACTAACCATCGGATCTTGAATTTCAGACATTGAATGACCTGAATAAAGTGCTCTCAGATGAGCTCCAGACCAACAACAGTGCACAGGAATTATTCAGCAAGTATTTGAGGAGAACTGCAATGTTAGAGAGAATCATGAACTGCTTAGAGACAATTAATGCAGAGAAGCAGCAAAATTCGTCAAACATAGAACTGGTTCTGACTTATTTCCTTGGTCTTAAAAGAGACCAACAAGGATCTGAGTCTCCTCCCTGTCAATAACCCCCTGCTCAGCCAATCAGGGTAGAGACTGAGGAAGGGAGGCTGAGGGTTCTCACCAGAGAGCCCAAAGGATGGCCCAGGTCACTGGTGGGGATCAAATAAAATTCGGCCTCCTTAAGCTCGTGTTTTCCATGCCTAGAATTCAACTCTCACCAGATGGATCAGACTGAACCTCAAGGAGGCTCTTACCTTCTAAACAGGGACGGCTGTTTTCTAGTAAAATCACTCAAAGGGAAGGAGAAAACTCGAAAGAGGTTCCTCCTGGTGCTCACGTCCGTGAACCCGAATACTCTCTCAGTCCTCAGAGAGAGACCTGGAGAAGGAGACTTGCTGGAGCAAAGCCACAGGGGTCTCTGAGGTTTCCCTGGCCCCTCGCCCCTGTCCTGCCTGGCTGATGTCAGCATCTCTCTGTGAGGTCACCACCTCCCAACCACCTTTGACCAATAGTCTCAGGTCCTGCAAAAGGCCTTTGTGATGTGACTGCCACACCCCTCCCTCGCTGTGCCAATGTCCTGCCCCTGGCCAGGCACTTTGGAGGTTTGAGCTACTCCCTGTGGATCACCCCACTCAAGGAGTGTTCGTTCTAGGCAGAACTGACACCAACTTGTCTGGCTGGGGTGTTCCCTGGAAGCAGAGCACAAGTTTGAAATACGGGCAGCATAGAGCCTATAATCATAACGTCAACTATAAAAATGATACACATCTAGAGATAGCATCATTATAATCAGCCAATCAGAACCTCTCCATAGACCCCTTACACGACAACCTTTCTACAATATTGGCTGCAAATATAGAACAGTTGTCGCAACGGTGATCTATACGGTTACAGATTATGTCAATAACATCACAGGAGGTGACACGGCATCAGTGAGACTGATACTGGAATACTGCCTCCAGTTTTGGTGTCCTCATTTGAAAAAGATGTTGTGAAATTGGAGCTGGGGCAGCAAAGAGCCACCAAATGTTCTGAGGGCTGGAGAAAAATGCCTTCTAGTGAGATATTGAAAGAGCTCAACCTGTTTAGCTTATCAAAAGAAGATTGAAAGGTGACTTCACTGAAGTGTTGAAGTGCCTTAATGGAGAGAAAAGATTGGGTATTAAAGGGCTCTTGAATCGAGCAGAGAAAGGCATAACAAGACCCAATGGCTGGAAGATGAAAAGAGACAAATTCATATTACAACTAAGGCCTGGTCTACACTAGGATCTTAAATCGAATTTAGCAGCGTTAATTCGAACTAATCGCTCAACCGTCCACACCAGGAAGCCATTTAATTCGAACTAGGGGGCTCCTTATTTCGAATTTGGTACTCCACCCCGACAGGTGGAGTAACGCTAAATTCGCACTTGCTAGCTCGAATTAGGCTAGGTGTGGATGCTAATCGAACTTAGTAGCTCCGGGAGCTATCCCACACTGCACCACTCTTTTGACGCTCTGGACAGCAGTCCGAGCTTGGATGCTCTGAGCAGCCACACAGGAAACGACCCGGGAAAATTTGAAATCCTTTTCCTGTCTGGACAGTTAGAATCTCATTTCTTGCTTTGACATCGGGGCGAGCTCCGCGGCACCTGCAACGATGCAGAGCTCTCCAGCAGAGGAGTCAGCCCAATGCAAGAATAGAAAGAGATCCCCAGCATGGACAGACCGGGAAGTCCAGGATCTGATCGCTGTGTGGGGCGAGGAGTCTGTGCTGTTGGAGCTGCGCTCCAACAAGCGTAATGCAAAGACCTTCGAGAAGGTCTCCCAAGCCATGACACAGAAAGGATACAGCCGGGATGCGATGCAGTGCCGCGTGAAAGTCAAGGACCTGAGGCAAGGCTATCAAAAAGTCAGAGCGGCAAACGGACGCTCCGGAGCACAGCCCCAGACATGCCGCTTCTACGAGGCACTGCATGCCATTCTCGGTGGGTCTGCCACCACTGTCCCACCAGTGACCGTGGACTCAGTGGATGGCATAGTGAGCCAGGACAGTTCCTACTCGATGTTCGCCGATGGGCAAGACGACGAAGGGTCCGTGGAGGAAGGCGCAGGCGACAGCGAACACAATGCCACTTTCCCTGACAGCCAGGATCTGTTCCTCACCCTCACAGAGATCCCCTACCAACCCTCACCGGCCGTGAACCCGGACTCAGAGTCAGGGGAAGGATCAGGCGGTAAGTCGTATAAACAAGAAAATATTTATTTGCTCGAAAACATGTATACCAAAAATATAAATTCTATCTATAAATACTATATCTAAAAGTTTTTAAAGGGAAACTAAACGAACAGTAGGTCTACACAGATTGGGATGGAACAATAGTCCTCCATGGACAATTCCACAAATGCTTCAAACAGTTCCTCAAATACCCTCCGCAGGAGGTTTCGAGGAAGAGGTGCCTTATTTGGTCCTCCGGTGAAGCTCACTCTTCCACGCCACGACATCCTCAGATACAGGGGAACCATCGCCTCTACCAGCATGGCCGCGTAGGGTCCCGGTCGGTGAAGTGCTTCCCTTAACATCCTTTCTTTCTGCACTCGAGAGACACGCCTCAGGGTAATCTCGTTACTGAAGTGCTGCATCTAATTAGGGCAATTAGCGAATAGTTACTGTTCTTAATGGTTTACTTATACTTTGCATAACAAAGCCCCGCGCTTAGCAGCCACGTGCTGTAGGCCACACAGGAAAAGCATACATTGATCTTTCCCCTGCAGTGTCGGGAGTGGCTGCAAAAGGGTCATAGTATCTGATTTCCAGATTGCCTTTAGCACGACGGCACAGCTATCCGTTAACTGATAAGCATAATGTACTGTAAGGCTTACCAGGACTCTCTGCTAGAGGGATTCTGCTATCTCTCCCGACTTCTCCGCTCTCCTGTGCAATGGCGCAGCCAATCAGAGCGTAGGCCAAAATGTTGTGCTTCTCTGGAGACCACGTGACACTTGTTGTCCGGGACGCTCTTCTTCATAGAAATTGACTAGACGGTGTTCACTGTTCGCCAAAATGTATCTGTACAAGGAAATCACTAACTTTCCCCATCACACAGCTTCGGCTCCTTCCCGGACTGCCCCGGCATCCCCCTCGCAGAGACTGGCAATGATTAGACGGCGAAAGAAGAAGACTAGGGACGACATGTTCGCTGAACTGATGGCCTGCTCCCGAGCAGAGGCTGCAGAGCAGAAACACTGGAGGGAGACCCTATGTGAGCAGCATCGCACACTCATGGAACGTGAGGATAGGTGGCGGCAGGAAGACCAGCAGACCACCCAAACGCTGCTTGGTCTCATGAAGGAACAAACGGACACGCTTCGTCGCCTTGTTGATGTCCTGCAGGACCGCAGGCTGGAGGACAGGGCCCCCCTGCAGTGTCTCTGCAATCGCCCTCCCCAGCCAAGAAGTCCTGGCCCCCCCTCACCCAAAAGTACAAGACGGAGGGGTGGTAGAGGCCGTGAGAACTGTCACTGAACCAGAGCAGAGCGGCCGTGTACCCCGCACTTCTCACGTTAGAAATTTGTAGAAGTGCTTCCCTTATAGGCTCAGCCAGTCCCAAATCCAAGGTTCATCCCCCCACTGTTTATTAGATTAATAAAAGATGTTTGCTGTTAATCACTGTTTCCGTCATGTCTTTCCTGTGAGAGGATTTTTCGGTGTATGGGGTGGACAGGGGTTTCATACTTGCACGGTATAGCCTACAGTACCAGGGTACAGACTTGGGGAAAGGATCAACTGCGGGGCACACACACACTGCAGTCAGTAGGCACCAGGGTTATTCTGTGTTGTGTATGCTGCCCATGATCATTTCGTAATGTGTATGCTTGTCCAGGGTCCTAGCGCCTGCCACGCCATTACTGTGAAGGCAGGCTGCCCTTACGATGCACTTGCAACGGATCCACGAGCCTATCCGCTGCCCTGAGCCCCAACAAGAGCCCTCATCCACGGACAGATAGTCACCCTTCTCCCACACCCATCACCCCTTCCCACGCAGAAACCCGCAGCCCACTGCCGTCATCCAAACCCCTATGCAAAGAAGGCACCACTCGCCCCTTCCTGCAAACCCTCCCCTTCATGCAGAACCACTGTCATCCGTCCCCCACCCCAGAGACCTATGTAGGAGCAGGAGGATGTCAGTCCTCTATGGAGGAAGCGGTCTGTACGTCAGTGCACACCGTGCCCAGCACAGTATGCGTCCATGTCTCAACACCAGAACAGAAATGCAAAGTAAAAGAAAGATTTATTAATAATGAGTGTAACAATTAATTTGCTTAAAAACGTGCTTTGGAAGTGGGGGAAACTTGGAGAACGCGGCATGTAGCCGCAGATCCAAATCGACACAAACTGACACAGGCCCAGGGTCAGTTTCTCTTGAAAGCAAGTGGAGAGTCATAGGTTACCCTGATCTCCGAGGAAACTTGCTTTCAAAGCCTCCCGGATACAGAGCGCTTCCCGCTGGGATATTCTCTCGGCACGGGTGTCTGGCTGAGCGTAAACTGCAGCCAGGCGATTTGCCTCAACCTCCCATCCGGACAAAAAGGCCTCGCCCTTGCTCTCACACAGATTGTGCAGCACACAGCATGCAGCAATAACTACGGGGATATTCTTTTCGCTGATGTCCGAGCGAGTGAGTAAGCTCCGCCATCTCCCCTTGAGACGTCCGAAAGCACACTCCACCACCATTCTGCACTTGCTCAGCCGGTAGTTGAAGAGTTCCTTCTCTCTGTCCAGGGCGCCTGTATAGGGCTTCATGAGTCAGGGCATTAGCGGGTAGGCTGGGTCCCCGAGGATCACTGTAGGCATCTGCACATCCCCAACCGTTATTTTGTGGTCCGGGAAGAAAGTACCTGCCTGGAGGAGTCTAAAGAGACCAGAGCTCCTGAACACACGCGCGTCATGAACCTTGCCCGCCCACCCGACGTTGATGTTGGTAAAACGTCCCCTATGGTCCACCAGTCCTTGCAGCACCATGGAAAAGTAGCCCTTTCGGTTAATGTAATCGCTGGCCTGGTGGGCCGGTGCCAGGATAGGGATGTGAGTCCCATCTATAGCCCCACCGCAGTTTGGGAATCCCATTGCGGCGAAGCCGTCTATGACAACCTGGACGTTTCCCAGGGTCACCACCTTTGAGAGCAGTTGCTCAACGATTGCATGGGCTACTTGCATCACAGCAACCCCGACGGTAGATTTGCCCACACCAAAGTGGTTCGCTACTGACTGGTAGCTGTCTGGCGTGGCAAGTTTCCAGAGGGCTATGGCCACTCGCTTCTGCACAGTCAGGGCTGCTCGCATGCATGTGTCCTGGCGCTTCAGGGCAGGGGACAGCAAGTCACACAGTTCAAGGAAAGTGCCCTTACGCATCCTGAAGTTTCGCAGCCACTCTGTGTCATCCCAGACCTGCAGCACTATGCGGTCCCACCAGTCCGTGCTTGTTTTCCGGGCCCAGAATCTCCGTTCCACAGCATGAACTTGACCCATTGCCACCATGATCTCCACTGCCCGGCGTACCCTGCTTTGTGAGAGGTCTGCGCCACTCTCCTCACCGCGCTGCCGGAGCCTCCTCGCCCGATTTCTCAGCAGCTGACTGTTGCAGAGGTGGACGATAAGGTGCGAGGAGTTGACAACGGCCATAAGTGCAGCGATGATCGCAGCGGGCTCCATGCTCGCAGTGCTGTGGCGTCCGCGCTGTAACCGACCAGAAAAGTGCGCGAACAGATTTCCCGCCGGCGCTTTCAGGGAGGGAGGGCATTTGTGAGTGACGGTTGAATGATGACAGTTACCCAAAACCACCCTCGACACATTTTTCCCCCAGCAGGCATTGAGAGCTCTACCCAGCATTCCAATGGGCAGCGGGGACTGCGGGAACTGTGGGATAGCTTCCCACAGTGCACCGCTTCCAAAGTCGACGCTGGCCCCGTGAATGTGGACTCAGAAATTCGAATTAGTGTATTTAGTATGGATACACAAATTCGACTTCATAAGGTCGAATCCACAAATTCAAACTAAGTTGATTCGAAATAGTCTTGTAGTGTAGACAAGGCCTAAGGCACAAATATTCAACAGCGAGGATGATTAACCACAGGAACAAGCTACCAAGGAAAGTGGTGGATTCTCCATCTCTTGATGTCATTTAATGAAGACTAGATGCCTTTCTGGAACGTGTTTGCCCCAAAAGTAGCTATGGTGTCTTACAGGAGGCCTGTGATATGCAGGGGGTCAGATTAGATGCTCTAATGGTCTCTTCTGGCCATGAAGTCGACTAATTTCTGAAAAACTGAGTGTAGCATTGGGAGCAACGTCTGATGTTTCCCTGTCTAGCCGGCTTGCTGCCTAGAACGAACGCTCCTTGAGTGGGGTGATCCACAGGGAGCAGCTCAAACCTCCAAAGTGCCTGGCCAGGGGCAGGACACTGGCACAGCAAGGGAGGGGTGTGGCAGTGACATCACAAAGGCCTTTTGCAGGACCTCAGCCTATTGGTCCAAGGTGGTGGGGAGGTGGTGACCTCACAGAGAGATGCTGACATCAGCCAGGCAGGACCGGGGCGAGGGGCCAGGGAAACCTCAGAGACCCCTGTGGCTTTGCTGCAGCAAGTCTCCTTCTCCAGGTCTCTCTCTGAGGACTGAGAGAGTATTCGGGTTCACGGACGTGAGCGCCAGGAGGAACCTCTTTTGAGTTTTCTCCTTCCCTTTTAGTGATTTGATTAGAAAACAGCCGTCCCTGTTTAGAAGGTAAGAGCCTCCTCGAGGTTTGAAAGCTGTTCAGTCTGATCCATGGGGTGACAGTTGAATTCTAGGCATGGAAGACACAAGCTTAAGGAGGCAGAACTTTATTCTGCACCTGGGATTTTGTCCCTTAGAATCACTGGGGACATTGGGGTTTGTTCTTTTTGCTTCCAATCTTCCTCCCTTCTCTTTTTCTCTTGCTTCCTTTGTCCTTTTACTTGTTCCCCTCCCAACACCAGGAGGGGTGTGTGTGTGTGTGTTGCGGGGGAGGGCTCTGCAGCTCCCACTGTGGGAGGTCCATCCAAAAATGTGGGGCTGAAATAGTGCTCGGGCAGTGATCCCCACCAGTGACCTGGGCCATCCTTTGGGCTCTCTGGTGAGAACTCTCAGCCGCCTGTCCTCAGTCTCTACCCTGATTGCCTGAGCAGGGAGTTATTGACAGGGACGAGACTCAGGTCCTTGTTGTTCTCTTTTAAGAACAAGGAAATAAGTCAGAACCAGTTCTGTGTTTGATGAATTTTGCTGCTTCTCTGCATTAATGGTCTCTGAGCAGTTCATGATTCTCTCTAACATTGCAGTTCTCCTCAAATACTTGCTGAATAATTCCTGTGCACTGTTGTTGGTCTGGAGCTCATCTGAGAGCACTTTATTCAGGTCATTCAATGTCTGAAATTCAAGATCCGATGGTTAGTTTGAAAATCAGGGCTCTTGGGTTTTATTCCCAACTCTGCCACTGACTGGCTGTGTGACCTCAGACAAGTCAATTCTCCTTTTTCAGCCTCAGCTTCTCCCTCTTTCGAGTAGGGATAATAATGATCCGCTCCTACCTACCTCACGGTGCGTGGAGGCAGGGCTGGCTCTAGTTTTTTTTGCCACCCAAAGGAAAAAAAAATTAGCTGCTCCCACCCACACCCTCCTGCTGCCCAACACCTGGGCTCCCCCCCCATTTGAACCCCCTGCTGCCCCTGCTCTGGGCCTCCCCCCACCCACAGCCCCCTGCTGCCCCAGTCCTGGGCTCTCCTCCCCCCACACACACTGCTGCCACCCTAGCCCTGGGCTCTGCCCCCCTGACCTGCACCCTCCTGCCGTGGGCTCTCCCCCACACATGCCCGACGTTGCCCCAGCTCTGTGCTCCCCCCTCCCCACCAGTGCTCCCCCACCCACACACCCTCTGCTGCCCCAGCCCTGGGCTCCCCGCCCCCACCTGTACCCTATGGGGGGCGCAATTTTATATTTTCGTTGGGTGCAAAAATAGCTAGTTATGGCTCTGGGACCCCATATTGCGCTAGGTGCTGTACAATCCCTGGCCAACACTGGGACACCCAGGGGGTTCCCCTCAATTTCCGTGAGCCTTTGCTGCCCACCTTCTTCTGAGTCCATCTGGATCACCCCCCCCCACCGCAAAAACCCACCTTTCCAAACTGTCCTTCTTTCCCTGCCCCCTAATTCCGCTTTTGCACCCTGAGCCCATCTCCTCTGTTTGTCCCTCCCCGGGTGATCAGAGATGGAGGCAACTTCAGCCACTGGAGCCAGCCCCAGCGAGCGCTGCAGCCCCGGGGGGTGTTTGCAGACACAGGAAGGGAGCAGCTGGGGATGGGGGGTGGGGGTGCTGGGAAGAAGGAGGCAGGAGAACAAATCCCAGAGACCCAACATGGGGCAGCTCCTGGGGGCGGGGCTCTGGTACAGCCCGGGGGCGGGGGCAGCTCCTGGGGGCAGGACTATGGCACAGCCCAGGGGAGGGGCAGCTCCTGGGGGCGGGGCTCTGGCACAGCCTGG
The DNA here is from genome assembly GCF_020497125.1 of Mauremys mutica. Taxonomy (NCBI): domain Eukaryota; kingdom Metazoa; phylum Chordata; order Testudines; family Geoemydidae; genus Mauremys; species Mauremys mutica. The sequence goes on from NC_059097.1 coordinate 16,317,146, forward strand.
GGGTGGGGCAGCTCCTGGGGGAGGGGCTCTGGCACAGCCCAGGGGCGGGGCAGCTCCTGGGGGCGGGGCTCTGGCACAGCCCAGGGGCGGGGCAGCTCCTGAGGGCGGGGCTCTGGCACAGCCCGGGGGCGGGGCAGCTCCTGGGGGCGGGGCTCTGGCACAGCCTGGGGGCGGGGCAGCTCCTGGGGGCGGGGCTCTGGCACAGCCCGGGGGCGGGGCAGCTCCTGGGGGCGGGGCTCTATCAAAGCCCAGGGGCGGGGCAGCTCCTGGGGGCGGGGCTCTGGCACATTGTGATGCAGGAGCCCGGGCTCAGCAGCTGCTCCCTGGTGGCCATGTGCTGCCAGCAGCGCTGGAGCCGCCCGAGCCAGAGCGGAGCCGCTGTTCTCAGCTGCCACAGGAGCTGCCCCCGGCCCCGCTGGGCTCCAGGTGGGGACAGAGCCCGGGGCCTGGGGTTCCCCTGGGTGCGGCTGGCGGGGCGGGATGGGAGAGGCCGGAGCTGCAGGCGGGGAAGGGTGGGGGGGCAGGCGGGGGGTTGATCGGTCTCTGGGCACCAGGGGAGCCCCGGGGCAGAATGTGTGTGTGAGTGTCCCGGGCCCAGATGTGCGCATGGGGGGAGCCCCGGCACCCCAATGCCCTGAGCCCCGGCTGGGGAGGCTGCTCCCCCCTCCCGTGGGGGCTCCGGGGGGGGGAGGAGGCTGCGGCGGCGGCTGCAGGCGGGTGCTCGGCCCCCCCCGGGACTGACCCGCTGCCGGCAGCTTGTGGTGCCTCCTCCGCTGAGCTTTTCCCCGGGGGCGGCCTGGGCGCAGCTGCGATCAGCTGTTCGCTGGGCAGGCTCTGCTCCGCTGCTCCCCCCCCGCTCCTGGGGGGCTGAGTGAGCCCCCCCAAACAGCCCCAGGGGTCGGTGTGGGGGGGCGGGGCCAGCAGCAGCAGAGCCCCCCCGCTCCCCTGGGGCTGCCCCGCCCCGCTCGGGCTGGGGGCTCTGCCAGGGCCCCCGCGTGAATCGCTGCTCCCTTCCCGCCAGGCTCGGCTCCGGCCACAGCAGCGGTGGGTGCCCCGGGGAGCCCAGCTGGGCTGGGGCTGGGGCAGGGGGAGGTTGGGGGGAGGAGAAGCTGGGGCGGGAAGGGGAGAGAAGCCCGGGACTGGGCTGGAGCCACGCGGGGGGGAGGGGGGAGGAGAAGCCCCGCTGGGTTGGGAGGGGGGGCCAGAAGCCCTGGGCCCCTGCAGGAGCTGCACTGGGGTGGGGGTGGAGGGAGAGGAGCCCCCCTGGGGCAGGGAGGAGAACCCCGGACCCTGGCAGAAGATGTGAGGCTGAAGTCCCCGGCTCGGGAGCCCCAGCCACCTTAGTGGCGAAAGTTGCAGGGCCGAAGCCCTGACCCCCCTCTGTGTGGATCTGGCCTGAGCCCCTCTCGCTCCCATCCCCCCTGTGGAGCTGGCTCCCACTCTCCGGCTGTGGAGAAATTCAGCCCCAATCTCCCCATGTTGGTATCTCCATTTCCCCCCCCCCCAATCACCCAGCTATGGATGGATTTAGCCCAGGAGGCAGGGTCAGTGTTGGCCCCATTGGGCAGGTGGGATCTAGGGCACAATGAGGTGAAGTGACTTTCCCAAGGCTGAGCAGGGAGTCTGTGGCAGAGCAGAGACTCGAACCTAGAACACCTGAGCCTGAGTCCTGTGCCTTAACCACTAGGCAACCTTCCCCCCGAAGGAGAGGGAACCTCCTCTGCCACTTTGAGTGTGTGGGTGGGAGCAGCCACTAGACAGAGCTGCCAGGAGGTGGGGAGGGGGGTTGGATAGTTGGGGGGGTGATTAGTGGGTGGGGGGTCTCTGGAGGGGGCGGTCAGGGGACAAGGAGCAGGGGCATTGGATGGGTTGAGGGTTCGGGGGGTGGAGCGGGGTCAGGGCAGGCAGGGAGCAGAGGGAATTGGATGGGTCAGGAGTTCTGGGGGTCCTGTCAGGGGGCGGGGAGTGGTTGGATGCGGCGTGGGAGTCCCGGGGGTCTGTCTGGGGTCAGGGGGGTGGATAAAGGGTCAGGGGGACAGGTAGGGGGTAAGGTCCTAGGGAGGCAGTTACAGTGGGGGGGTCTCAGGAGGGGGCAGTCAGGGGACAAGGAGCAGGGGGGGTTGGGGGTTCTGAGGGGGGCAGCCAGGGGGCAGGAAGTGGGAGGCAGTGGATGGGGTGGGGCTAGGGCGGGGCTCCCTGGGTGCGCACCCTAATGAAATGTGCTGCACACGCCTATGGTCACGGGGGTGAGCCACTTGCATCCTTTTCCTGTTTGTGCCATTTCTTTCTGTCTCAAAACCTGAGAACAATTCTCTCTAGTTCTTCCCCTTCTCTCTCCCCTCCCCACATGTGGCTAGAAAACCCAAGGAGATTCCCTCGTTTTCCTTAAAATTATTGACTCTCTAGTCTCTTATTTTCCCTATTTTGTCCATAATTCTTAAATTCTCCTCAGCTTTGGGATGTGAACCCAGCCTGTTTTATCTGCAACAATTTGCCCTTGGGTAGGTGGGAATTTGCAGTCCCGTGTCATTCCCTGTGATGTTATTGATATAAACTGGGACCATATAGAACATGATTGCAACCAAGGTCTTATGTAAAGGGGGTCATATAAGGTGTCCAACACCAGGTTATGGGTTGCTGGTTATAATTATGGGGTCTATATGTATGTATCATTTTGTAGTTGAAGTTATGAGTATTGGCTCTATACTGTCTGTATTTCGAACTTATGCTGTGCTTCTGGGAGACATCCCAGACAAGTTGGTGTTAGCTCTGCCTAGCATGTTTGATGACCCATTAAGGACCATCAGCTATTCAACTGACCCATTGAGAGAAGGCAGATACGCCTTGTAACTCAGCAAAGTATGCAGGGACTTGCCCATGTGACTCCAGACTCCATTTTGCTGTAATTTTCCACAGTAAGAACAAAGAGGTTCTTACACCTCGAAAAGCCTATAAAAGGCTGATGCCTCATCTCCATCTTGTTTTCAATCCTGCTTCTTACCTCTGGAGAAACTTTGCTACAAACTGAAGCTCTGAACAAAGGACTGACTGACCCATCCCAGCGGGGGATGTACTCCAGAGACTTGTTTTGACCCTGCAGTTTACTCCATCACTGCTACAAGCCTGAATGAAGAACTTTGCCATTACTGCATGTAATTGATTCCATTTAACCAATTCTAGCTCTCAGCTCTCTCTTTTTCCTTTTATGAATAAACCTTTAGATTTTAGATTCTAAAGGATTGGCAACAGCATGATTTGTGGGTAAGATCTGATTTGTATATTGACCTGGGTCTGGGGCTTGATTCCTTGGGATCGAGAGAACCGTTTTCTTTTATTGGGGTGTTGGTTTTCATAACCATTCATCCACAGGACGAGTGGCCCTGGTGGTGATACTGGCAGACTGGAGTGTCTAAGTTTCAGAGTAGGTGTATTCTATTTGCTACCCAAGATCCACAAACCTGGAAATCCTGGACACCCCATCATCTCAAACATTGGCACCTTAACAGCAGGATTGTCTGGCTATGTGGACTCTCTCCTCAGGCCCTATGCTACCAGCACTCCCAGCTATCTTCGAGACACCACTGACTTCCTGAAGAAACTATAATCCCTTGGTGATCTTCCAGAAAGCACCATTCTGGCCACTATGGATGTGGAAGCCCTCTACACCAACATTCCACACAAAGATGGACTACAGGCCATCAGGAACAGTATCTCCGATAATATCATGGCAAACCTGGTGGCTGAACTTTGTGACTTTGTCCTCACCCACAACTATTTCACATTTGGGGACAATGTTTACCTTCAAGTCAGTGGCACTTCTATGGGTACCCGCATGGCCCCTCAGTATGCCAACATCTTTATGGCTGACTTAGAACAACGCTTCCTTAACTCTCGTTCCCTAACGCCCCTACTCTACTTGCGCTACACTGCTGACATCTTCATCATCTGGACTCATGGAAAAGAAGCCCTCGAGGAATTCCACCGTGATCTTAACAATTTCCATCCCACCATCAACCTCAGCCTAGACCAATCCACACAACCGGTCCATTTCCTAGACACTACTGTGCTAATAAGCGATGGTCACATAAACATCACCCTATACCGGAAACCCGCTGACCGCTATACTTACTTACATGCCTCCAGCTTCCATCCCGGACACACCACACGATCCATTGTGTACAGCCAAGCTCTAAGATACAACCGTATTTGCTCCAATCCCTCAGACAGAGATAAACACCTACAAGATCTCTATCAAGCATTCTTAAAACTACAATACCCACCTGCTGAAGTGAAAAAACAGATTGACAGAGCCAGAAGAGTACCCAGAAGCCACCTACTACAGGACAGGCCTAACGAAGAAAATAACAGAACGCCACTAGCCATCACCTACAGCCCCCAACTAAAACCTCTCCAGCGCATCATCAAAGATTTACAACCTATCCTTAAAGATGATCTCTCACTCTCACAGATCTTGGGAGACAGGCCAGTCCTCGCTTACAGACAGCCTCCCAACCTGAAGCAAATACTCACCAGCAACCGCACACCATACAACATAAACACTAACCCAGGAACCTATCCTTGCAACAAAGCCTGATGCCATCTCTGTCCACATCTATTCAAGTGACACCATCATAGGACCTAATCACATCAGACATGCCATCAGGGGCTCGTTCACCTGCACATCTACCAATGTGATATATGCCATCATGTGCCAGCAATGACCCTCTGCCATGTACATTGGCCAAACTGGACAGTCTCTACGCAAAAGAATAAATGGACACACATCTGACATGAGGAATCATAACATTCAAAAACCAGTGGGAGAACACTTCAACCTCTCTAACCACTCAGTGACAGACTTGAAGGTGGCAATTTTGCAACAAAAAAACTTCAAAAACAGACTCCAAAGAGAAACTGCTGAACTGGAATTAATATGCAAATTAGATACAATTAACTCTGGCCTAAACAGAGACTGGGAATGGTTGGTTCATTACACTAATTGAATCTAGTTCCCTATGTTAAGTTCTCCTCACACCTCCTATGGATCATCTTAATTACCACTTGAAAAAGTTTTTTCCTCCTGCTGATGATAGCTCATCTCAATTGATTAGACTTTTCCGGTTGGTATGCATACTTCCACCTTTTCATGTTCTCTGTATCTATAAATATCTCCTGTCTGTGTGTTCCATTCTATGCATCCGAAGAAATGAGCTGTAGCTCACGCTAAAATAAATTTGTTAGTCTCTAAGGTACCACAAGTACTCCTGTTCTTTTTGTGGAGTGTCTAAGGAAATTGCTTGTGTGACTTGTGGTTAGCCAGTGGTGTGAAACCAAACTCCTCTTTGGCTGGCTGGTTTGGTTTGCCTTACAGGTGGAAAAACCCCAGCCTAGGGCTGTAACTGCCCTGTTTAAGCAATTGGTCCTGAACTGGCACTCTCAGTTGGGTCCCGCCAGGACCGTATCGTCACACCCAACAAGCTACTCTGATGCAAAAACTACCCGAGCCTTCCATCCACTGGGGCTGTACGTGGCGTTGGCTGCTCAAGTTAGTGATCTTGGGGTAAAAAGGAAACTTTAGTTGTAGAGCAGATGCAGCCCAGGTGCAGGGGTTGGCATTACCTTCCCCCTTGACCTGACCTAAATTCCATCACTGTTCCTAGTCTAAACAAACCCTGAGCATCACGGTTCTACTGTTCCCCCATTTCACAGCAATTGTTAGTCATCGAGTTCCCCCTTTAGGAACCAATTGTTTCATTCCCAGTTGCTCTGATGTTGGTTCAGGTTGTGCTGGGGAGCAGATATTTTTGCTACCATTTTCCTCACTTAAAATATATTGAACTATAACAAAGTGCGGGAACAACGCAGGGACAGGGGAAAATGTCATTTCTCCTCTATAACAGCAGAAGAACATAGGGAATCCCTCTGATTTACCCTGATTCCTCATCACCATCCCAATCTCCCTTTTGTTCAGCTTCTTAGGCCTATATTTTTTCTAAAGGGCTGGGAAGAGGATTCCTTCGTAAATTACTTGTAATTAAACAAAGTACCCATGCATTTGGCTACCAAAGCTGCTGTGGCCCAGGCCTTGCAGGAGGTTGCTCCTGAAGATATCGCCTTCCTAATCAGCTGCATGTTGCCTATTATTTGGGAAATACAATCCCTATCTAGGTAGAGATGGGAAAAATGGAAGTGACATTTCTGTTCAGCTCACACCTGGGAGATTCTACAAATGTGTAGAAAATGAAATCCATGTTGAATGTGCTATAGCTGCAGAAAGATACCTCTTTTTAATAGAGACCTGACATTTGTTGTCTTACAGGAATTCTAAGTTGCACCTGAATTTAGTCCCTAATTTTAATCTGTGCCACCAGATTAAAGAAATAAAAGGGCACAGAAGGGGGAGTTGTACCTCACTATCGCTACTGATCTGTTGTGCAGTTGGTGAAGTATTCTACGCCAGAGAAGTGTAAAATTACTCCAAGTAAGGTCAAAGATTTGACAAGAACTTGGATAGAAATTGTACGTACTAGTGGTTCATTTTCACCCCAGAGATGGAAGCTATGGTGACCTGTGGCCCAAGTAAACTATTTTTAGAACCCTGCTCCCTAGTTAAGTGGCATTGATCACACTCCTAAAGGACGCCATGATTAAATTGGGAGCAACTGTCTTTTACCATTTGGATCCAAAGCGCAGAGAGAAACAGCTGATTTCTTCAGAGCCATTCCGTGCCTACGGGTCCCAATCTGGCTGCCTTGTTGGACAAGAACCACTTCCCTGCTGGCCAAACAATGGTAGCCAATGAGGGAATGTATCGGATTCAAAGTTCAGACTGCAGGATACTTGAATGCTGAGTCCAGAGTCTGTGGTTTAGTCTAGGCCTGCACAACTCGTAAAGCGGCGAGGGCAATTTTACTCCAAAGAAAACGGCTGAGGGCTGAAAACCTTCCAGCCTCACCAAAAAAAACCCACCCCCAGTGCTGCTGAAACACCCCCCCAGCACCGCCCAGCCCCCCGAAACACAGCCCCCCCAGCACTGCCCGCCCTTTGAAAAGAACCCCATTAGCGTTTCCCAGCCCCTCCGATACAATTCCCCCCCCCCGAAGCGCTGCCCGCCTCGTGGAAACAAACCCTCCTTCCCCAGCACCACCCTGCCAAAACAGCGGTAATGAACCTTGCTAATATGTTATAGGGGGCCCCTAAGGTAGTATAATTAAGGTAAAAGAAATGTCTTTTTTGCTAGAAGTAGAATAAGATCTTCCCCCCACTTTGTAATCAGTTGCCCTGTGGAGTGAATGAGGTGGGACTGAGGAAGGCAGCACCTCCAGACAGCTGCAACCCTTGGAGAGGGGCTGGGAGCCAGACCAAATCAGCAGAACAGGTCAGTCACTGACTCACCATTCACCTCCTCAGCCCCTGCTGCCGGCTCACCCGCCCCCCCGCCACTGCCCGCCCACTTGCCTCCTCAGCCCCCGCCCCCTATGGCTCACCTGTCTGCTCGCCTCCTCAGCTCTCTTCCCCCATCGCCAGCTCACCTGACCCCCCCGCCATTACCTGCTGCGGTGCGGGAAGCCCCGCAACCCCAGCTCACCTCGTCTCCGTCTCCACCTTGTTGGGCCTGAGCGCGAAGCCGCCACACGGCTTCTCTTCCCTCCAAGGCTTCCTGCATGAACAGCTGATTAGCAGGGGGAGGGGGGAAAGCGAGGCGGGGCATTCAGGGGAGGAGGCGGAGTGGAGGTGAGCTGGGGCCAGCCACCGGCTCACCTGCCCCCCCCCCCCCGCCACTGCCTGCCCGCTCGCTTCCTCAGCCCCCCACCCTCACCTGCTATTGTGTCATACAGGAGGCCTGTGATATGCAGGGGGTCAGATTAGATGCTCTAATGGTCTCTTCTGGCCATAAAGTCGACTCATTTCTGAAAAACTGAGTGTAGCATTGGGAGCAGCGTCTGATGTTTCCCTGTCTAGCCAGCTTGCTGCCTAGAACGAACGCTCCTTGAGTGGGGTGATCCACAGGGAGCAGCTCAAACCTGCAAAGTGCCTGGCCTGGGGCAGGACATTGGCACAGCAAGGGAGGGGTGTGGCCGTGACATCACAAAGGCCTTTTGCAGGACCTCAGACTATTGGTCCAAGGTGGTGGGGAGGTGGTGACCTCACAGAGAGATGCTGACATCAGCCAGGCAGGACCGGGGCGAGGGGCCAGGGAAACCTCAGAGACCCCTGTGGCTTTGCTTCAGCAAGTCTCCTTCTCCAGGTCTCTCTTTGAGGACTGAGAGAGTATTCGGGTTCACGGATGTGAGCGCCAGGAGGAACCTCTTTCGAGTTTTCTCCTTCCCTTTTAGTGATTTTACTAGAAAACAGCCGTCCCTGTTTAGAAGGTAAGAGCCTCCTTGAGGTTTGAAACCTGTTCAGTCTGATCCATCTGGTGAGAGTTGAATTCTAGGCATGGAAAACACGAGCTTAAGGAGGCAGAATTTTATTGCACACCTGGGATTTTGTCCCTTAGAATCACGGGGGACATTGGGGTTTGTCCTTTTTGTTTCACCTCTTGCTCCATCCACTGTCTGATCCCTCTTTTCTCTTCGTCTCTTGCTTCCTTTGTCCTTTCTCCTGTTCCCCTCCCAACACCAGGTTTTTTTCCTCCTGCTGATAACAGCTCACCTTAACTGCTCACTCTCATTATAGTGTGTATGGCAACACCCATTTTTTTTCACGTTCTCTGTGTGTGTATATATATCTTCCTACTGTATTTTTAACTGCATGCATCTGATTTAGCCCACAAAAGCTTATGCTCAAATACATTTGTTAGTCTCTAAGGTGCCACATGTTCTCTTTGTTCTTTTTGCAGATAAATTAATGGAGGTTAAGTCCACTAATGGCTATTAGCCAGGATGGGTAAGGAACGGTGTCCCTAGCCTCTGTTTGTCAGAGGATGGAGATGGATGGCAGGAGAGAGATCACTTGATCATTACTGGTTAGGCTCAGTCCCTCTGGGGCACCTGGCATTGGCCACTGTTGGCAGATAGGATATGGGGTTGGATGGATCTTATGTTCTTATGAAGGGAGAGGCAGAGCCCTGTGATAGAGTTTCTGTAGTGTAGTGGTTATCACTTTTGCCTAACACGCAAAAGGTCCCTGGTTTGAAGCCAGGCAGAAACATGATGGCTTAATTTTCTCAGCTCCTAGTGGCCTGTTCCTGCTGTTGTAGGAGCAGCAGTGATTTCTGTGCTCAAAAGGTCTGTTATCCTTCCCCTCCCTCCTGCTTTTGTCTCCTCTCCCTCTCTGAATGCCTGTGAAGTGGCTTTCCCCCTCCCACCCTCCTGCAATGCTCGTGGGATGAAGGGGCTGGTTGAAGAGCAGAAGAGCTCCCAGGCAGACAAGGTGTCTGGGACTCTCATTAGGCAGCACTCGCACACCCAGAGCATGGACCCTGCATGGACACTGGCTGAGGTGGAGTGTGACCCACCAGATGCAGCCAAGTCATCTCCAGTCGCAGGCCATGAGAAGCAGGTCCTTAAAAGGGGAAGGGGCCTTATAAAGAATCCAAGCGCTGGAGGACAGGGTTTGGGTCCAGAGTGACCTAGACAAATTAGAGGGTTGGGCCAAAAGAAATCTGAGGAGGTTCAACAAGGAGAAGTGCAGAGTCCTGCACTTAGGATGGAAGAATCCTATGCACTGCCACAGACTGGGGACTGACTGAGTGAGGGGGGTTTGATAGCAGCCTTCAGCTACCTGAAAGAGCAGCAGTGTGGGCTTTCTCCTTGCCACTTTTGCTGGGCTGGGGAGGCAGCCTGGAGCCTTTCTAGAAGAGAACTGGGAACTGAGTTAGAAAATCCAATGTGAAAACCAGAACCTCAGGTCTAGATTCATTTATTTATAATAAATCTTCAATTCTAGTGTCACAGTCAATACAATTGCTTCAACCTGATAGTTTCCCAAAGGGAAACTTAACGTCTCTCCAAAGGGAGTGGAGAGAAAACACTTTTCAGAGTCCAAGAGAGACAAGGCGGGTGAGGGTAAGAGCTTGCAGAGGACCAACCTCTGTTGGTGAAAGAGACAAGCTGTGGCGATAACCCAGCACCCTTCTTCAGTTCTGTGTAGCCTGGAAGGTCGTCTCCTCCATAACCAGCAGTTAGAACATAAGAACAGCCACACTGAGTCAGACCAGTTCATCTAGCCCACTCTCCCGAAAGTGGCCAATGCCCGGCGCCCCAGAGCACCCCTGGGACCAACATGGATACACCACCACCACAAACAAGGTTAAAAGTCAATGCACATGGGAGAATGATCTTGTGTTTCATTCCTTATGTGCTAGTCCCATCATGTGGCCATTTCCTTTTCTTCCTTTCTGATAAAAGCTTTGGTGTTTTGCACAGAAACATTATTTCCCCAGGAGAGACCCAGGAGTGGGGGCTGCGTTCCTGTGCCAAACAGTCACTGGAAGGGGGCAGACAAAGGCCTTTAGGACGAGGCGTCCGTCACTGTCAAAAGATCATCTCCCTCCTGCAGGTCACTGGCAGCCTGAATTTGTTCCTTATCCTCCCAGAGTCTGGGGGCTGGAATCAGCACTACCCAGCCCCTCCGTATGTAGCAGGAACAAACACAAACCTGGTCTTTAAAACAAGCTGTCCCCTTCCTTCTCAGGGAAGTTTTTTCTGTGATTGAAGTTAAGCTTCAGTTCCCCTCTCCTAGGGGCGGGGCAGGTGTAGGACCAGCTCCCAATGAGCTCTCTTTTCACCATTGCTCCCTTTCAGTCACTCTGCGATCCTAACTCTGCTCCCAGCTGTCAGGCAGCTTCCAGCCCATCCACCCTGCTCACTAACTCCATGGTCATGTGTCACCCCATTTGCCAGCACACAGAGCCTGCAGGAAAACTCCTTTTGCTAGATCCATTGGTGGTATAGTGGTGTGTGTAGGTGTTTTCCAAGCAGTTGATCTGGGTTTGATTCCCAGCCAATGCAATAATGGCTTTTCTCTTTTGTTGTTTCCTCATCTGGAAGTGGTTTAATTTCAGTCACATTGTGTTACAATCACATTATCTATAGAATGAGACAATAAATGTGTCAAAGTCCAGCAGGTCATACAGGATGGAGGCACACAAGGGGCTGGAATGTGTCATCTGAGAAAGACAGAACCCTTGGAAACCTGCATCTCCCATCCTGTGGCCTTGCGTGTTATGATTCCAGCTGCGTGAGCTGTTTGTATGATGGGGAAATAAAGTTTTGAGTCAGTTTTTGCTCCTGCAGTTTCCTTTGCTGTTACAGTTATAATGACATGAACAAAAGGGAAGCAAAATAAACATAAACCCCAAGTTGCAATACAGGTGGGGAAAGGGAAGGTCACGGTTAAGCCAAACACGTCAAAATAAAAATTAATACTAAAAAAGGTGTGGGAAAAGGAATGTGAGATGTTTGGGCTTCTGGGACGAGTTGATTGTGCTGGGAAAGTTAGACAGGTGTGTAGGATGATAATTATCCTATGAGGTCACTGCTGTGCTTGTGTAGAGCTAATTAACCTGTTAGTTGTTGCCTGATTGTCTAATATAATTGTATATAAGAGCCTGCTGGAGGGGAATAAAGGAGTTCTCTGCTTGTGATCAAGTTTGGTTGTCAGACTTCGTTCCTGCTCCTGTGATGCAACAAATGATGATCCCGATGTGATGCAACAAATGGCGGAGAAGCTGCGGACAATAGTATTGGTGACCTGAAAAAAAAAAAAAAAAAGGGGGGGGGCGCAGGACGCCTGAAAAAAGGGGCGCACCTGAGCTCAGTGTTGAGCGGCTGGGAGCCGCAGGACGCCTGAAAAAAAGGGGCGCACCTGAGCTCAGTGTTGAGCGGCTGGGAGCCGCAGGACGCCTGAAAAAAGGGGTGCACCTGAGCTCAGTGTTGAGCGGCTGGGAGCCGCAGGACGCCTGAAAAAAGGGGCGCACCTGAGCTCAGTGTTGAGCGGCTGGGAGCCGCAGGACGCCCGAAAAAGGGAGGCACACCCGAACCCAGAGGTGAGCAGCTAATTTGGGAACCGTTGTGTCAGCGGAGCAGGAGAGTGTCAAGATGGCGAGCGTGCTGTCCAGGCGCCTGGGGAAGTGCTCCCTGTTGGGCGCCCGCGTTTCTACGCCCAGCTCCTTGGCAGACAGGATGCTGGGGACAGCCCGGATCCCTGTGTTGCAGGTGGAGCTCAGCGGAGTGTTTTTCCATCTGGCTTTGTATGAGGGTGGTCGGTGCAGGGAGCAGGGAGAGGAGAATAGCATGATGCCCAGCTTCCTAGACCTGAACCGCTCACAGCTCTATCCAGGACAGAGAGTTTACATCGCCTATGGCGGGCGGGAGTGCGCTGGCCTGGTAGAGCAGCACAATCAGCTGAACGATGAGGTGCAAGTGTTGTTTCTGGAGCAGGGAGTGCACACCTGCTGGGAGACAGAGGATGTGAGACTGGCTGAGATGCAAAGATCGCCGTGGAACCAGAGCCCCCAAAGGAGAACTGTTTGTCAGCTCTGCTAGGACTTTTCCTGTTTGATTCTCCGTGAAGGAGTTACTTGTTTGAAATGATTTTTGCTGTGCCTGAAAGAGATTTTGTGGGCTGTATAGCATTCAGTGTACCATGCAATTATTATTTAGAGTATATTGTTGTGTTTTGTGTTGTCTGTCTTCTGGCCAGAATTGTTGTTGTGTTGTTATGTGGTTTGATGTGTTTTCTTTAGAATCCCCCCACCCTCAGTGTCAGTTTGATCGCCTGACACCTGAGGGATATTTTGGTAGCAGCATAAGTAACAGAGAGGGGGGAATCCTGCAGAATTTACATCATTTGTTTGTTGTGTTTTGTTTTTGTTTGGTGTTTTGGGGTTTAAGCTACCTTTGTTAATATGAAAATTAAATCCTTTTTTAAAGGAATGAGGTGAGGAGATTGTTCTAAAGCAAAGTATGTCAAGGATTTAAGAAAGGTTTTGGAAGTTGCGTCTTTTGTGATAAATGTTATAATTTCTAGTTACTTAATCTGTGATATGTTAAGGATTGCATGGTCATAGGTTGGTTTTATAAAGTTTTAATTTTGGTTTGTGATAGATTATAGTGTTATGCTGTTATGAGTTGGAAATGTTTTGTTAATACCTTTATTCTTCTCTTTTCCTTTTTTCTTTCCTTTCCCCTTTCCTTTTGATTTTGAATATAGGGGGGAGATGTGGGAAAAGGAATGTGAGATGTTTGGGCTTCTGGGACGAGTTGATTGTGCTGGGAAAGTTAGACAGGTGTGTAGGATGATAATTATCCTATGAGGTCACTGCTGTGCTTGTGTAGAGCTAATTAACCTGTTAGTTGTTGCCTGATTGTCTAATATAATTGTATATAAGAGCCTGCTGGAGGGGAATAAAGGAGTTCTCTGCTTGTGATCAAGTTTGGTTGTCAGACTTCGTTCCTGCTCCTGTGATGCAACAAATGATGATCCCGATGTGATGCAACAAAAAGGGAGGGGGGAAGAGCTCAGGTATGTGGAGATCCCCTTGATATTTCAACGCACATTGTTAGAATCAAAGTTCAGACTTGACCCTGGAAAACCTGCAACTACCTGTCTCTCTGAACACCTGTGATGAGCAAGATGGAGTTGGGACACCTGTTCTGCTTCAATCATTTATTGTCTCTCTGTTCTCTCCTTCTTCAATCCCCCCAACTCCTCATCTCCAATGTCTCTGCCTTTCTCCTCTTGCTCCCTCTCCCCTGCCCTTTCCAGGAACTCACACTCTACAGCATTTAGGACAAGCCAGAGCTCCCATGTTCTGCACATGAGCCTGTGTCAGAGGACGTGGGACCCAGGTCAGAACCAGTCACCAGAACAATATGACCCTTTATGGGTGACTTCTCTGCCTACTCTGCAATTTACACGCCCCCACACACTGAAGGGGGTGGGGTACAGCTCTGACTGAGAGGCCCCACAGGAGAAACTTCAGCCCAAAGACAAATTTGTGTGAAATGCTGAGAAGTGAAGAGCCCCCTTCCCCTCCCCCCAAATCCCCAGAACTCTAGTGTCACCCCCATGGCACCAGCACAGGGAACCCAGTGAGATGGGGTTACAGAATACAAGGGGGGAGGCAGCAGGGAGAGAGGTGACAGGGAGTCTCTCTCTTTCTTTCTCTCGTCACTTTCTGTTCTTCTCTTTCCTTCCAGGAACTGCAGTCACAGCAGGGAGGGGTTTGTCTCCGTGTCTGTCATGGAGGTGGTGGAAGTGATGGATTCTGTGACTTCCTGCAACCTCCATGACTTCTGCAGTGGCCTCAGTGGCTGACTCCAGGGCCACTCAATCAACTGGCTCCAGGGGCCGCCCAAGCAGCGGCCAATGCGGCTGGCCTGGGGACCACTTGACCAGTGGTCCCGAGGGCAGCAGGAGCAGCCACAGCTTGGTGGCCTCTGGCAGCACTTCTGGGGTGGCCAGAGCAGCAGCTGGCCCCCTGGGGCTCCCCCCTGCCCCAGCAGCACCTGGAGTGGCAGCGACTCTCAGGGCTTCTCCCCTGGTAGCTGGTGCTCATTAGCCATCAAATAAATCAAAACACTTCCCCCTGCAAGTGGATTTAGCCCAGGACCCTCAGAGTCAGCAGCTGTTACGCCCCCACTGAGCTCTCTGGTCAGGTGTCCTAGTGCCGGGAGCCTCTGATTTAGATCCTAAAATAGCGTTTTTGCACCAGGGGCGGCTGAAATTTTGGACCAGACATTGTAGCTCCACTGTTATTTTACTGAATTGCTTCAAAACAGCAAGTGTAGAAAGTCTCCTAAGTGCCAGGCTCTCTGCCATGGAAACAGCTGCCCCTGCACTGAAGGGGGGTCAGAGAGTGATGGTAACACAAATCTTCAGACTATTAACCCAGGTCCCTTCCTTTCTTTAACCCAGGACGTGCCAGTCACCTGTTAGCCATGGTGTTATCTTCACCTTCAAATACCTCTCAGGACATTGAACAGAGGAAGTGAAACCCCCTCCCCCGAATGGCTCCCTGTTGAGGCGTTGTACCGTACCTGCCCCTGGAAACTGTCTGGTTTTATACTCTTAGAGCTTTTTCTCTTCAAACCCCTTATCCCAATCTGTGAGCCAACCTCTGCATTTCAGAGTTTAGAATTTACTCTCATCACCCTCCTATGGCACTTTCCATGTGAATTGGGCAAAGCAAGTGGGGGAAGCTCCGTGGCTAATGAAAACCAACGCTCTGGGTGAGGCCTGAACTCACACCCACAGCTGTATTTCCCCCTGCATGAGCCACTATAGGTGCTTCTTAGACAAAATTGGGCTGTCGGTGGTTACGTGTGTCTGTGCTTCGCCGCTTTGGCTGCTCTGTGAAAAGCTGATGGTTCAAACAGAAGCTGGTGGGTTTTTGTTTTGTTTTAAGTAATTAGAGTCTAGTATATTTTAACAGGCAGAAAATGTCCTATTCTGGTCTAGCCCCATGTGACTCCTTCTGTCCATCTTCTTCCTTCGCCCTCAGTGTCTTTCCTTCCCCATTGGGGACATGCAGAGATGAACCCCAGTCAGTCTGTGTCACAGAGAGTCTGTATCTCCTAAGGAATGTGGGTGAAGGATTCCAGCTGAATTAACTCCGCTCACCTGGGTTAGAAACATTTGTTTCTTTCGAGCACATAGTGAGAAATGGGACATTAATTCAGAGCCAGGAGGCAAGGCAGAGGCTTCATGACCTTGATCTCCAGGAAGGGAGAGAGGATCCCCAGGAAGGAAGAGCGCTTTAGACTCAAGCTGGGTCTCCTGGAAGTTGGAAAAGACCCTTGGTCACTAAGGATCTCATGGGATCGTGCTGCTCCAGAGGCTCGAGAGTCCTGGGTGCGGGGAGGGTGTCACTACACAGTCTGAAATGGAAGGGAGGACCCTTGAAGGGATGGGGAGGAACAGAAAATGGAGAGGAATGAAACAGAGCAAACCCCTCTTTCTCTCTCCCCTCCCCGACCCAGCAAGAACTGTTATCAGTGGGGAAACTCCCCACCATGAACGGCAGAGAACACAGAGACATTTGTCTCAAACTGAGCAGTAGGGTGACCAGACACCAAGTGTGAAAAATCAGGGACTTTCACCAGCTGCATTGATGGTATAGTGGTGAGTATAGCTGCCTTCCAAGCAGTTGACCTGGGTTCACTTCCCAGCCAATGCTATGATGTGATGTTTCCTCCCCTGGGAATTGGTTTAGTTTCAGTCACTTTGTACTAGTTTATCAATTGAATGAGAGAATCAGTGTCCCACATCCTACCAGATCATTAAACACACATGGGACAAAAAAAGGGGCAAGACTGTAAAATGAGCAGTTGGAGTCATCCAGGTATTATGATGTTTGGTTTATATTTAAAAAAAAAATCCTTTACTTCCCTCCCCCTGTTAGACTCAGAACCTTTAAGGTCAGAAGGGACCAGTGTGATGATCTTGTCTGACCTGCTGCACCTTGCAGGCCAAAAGACCCCACCCACCCACTCCTGGAATAGACCCGGGAGGGGAGGCAGTTCCATGCACTGCCCCTACCCCCGGCAGCACATGGAGACCCTCTGCTCCCCTCCCCCCACAACGGGTGTGCAGAGATGTGCCAGCAGCACTAAGGTGGCTCCCTGCCCACTATACCTCTGTCCCTCCGTGCCGCTCCCAGAAGTGGCTGGCATGTCCCAGCATCCCCTGGGGTGGGGGGAGTGTCTCCATGTGCTGCTCCTGCCCCAAGTACCAACTCCACAGCTCCCATTGGCCAGGACCTGCAGCCAATGGGAGCTCTGGGGTCAGCGCCTGCAGGCAGCGGCGCA
This sequence comes from Mauremys mutica, assembly GCF_020497125.1. Lineage (NCBI taxonomy): Eukaryota > Metazoa > Chordata > Testudines > Geoemydidae > Mauremys > Mauremys mutica. The sequence goes on from NC_059097.1 coordinate 16,333,903, forward strand.
CGGAGACCCCCTGGCCCTGCCCACCTAGGAGCTGCTGCCGGAGGGTTATGTGTACCGGTCACTTTGGGAGCTGCAGTGCCCGGGGTAAGCACCACCCCCGCTGCACCCCAACCCCCTCCCCCAGTGCAGAGCCTGCACCCCACTCCCAAATTTCCTCCCAGAGCTTTGCTTGTCGTCCTTTCACCAGAACCCCCCTTCCTCTCCTGGGCTGCAAGTAGCCACCCCTGGGAAGCCAAGAGGCAGGCACAGGATTCTGCCTCCCAGCAGCCAACTGCACCTCCCCTGGCTTTGCAGAACAAATGGTGACGCTCTACTAACCCCACTGAGCCGCACTGAGGCGCTTAGCTTCTGCCCTGCCTTCCTCAGCTCGACTTTCCTCTTTTCCCCCATTCCTGCCTCACTTCCTCCTTTGGCAAGTCACGCAGAGGAGGCCAGCAGGAAGAGCCGGCCTCCGTAGGCCAACCTCCCAGGGCAGAGGAGGCCAAGCCACACGGCTTCAAAGGTGACCGGCCCAGATCCTCTAGCTTTCCCCTGCTGAGACCAAGGCTCTTTCTCAGCTCATTTCACTACACTCTGTCCTGCAGGGGTTGGAGTTATAGCAGGTGTTACCTGAAATAGGGCCAGCTAGTCAGCGTAGGGAGGACTAATGACCCACCAGAGTTTGGCAGAAAGCAACACATTTGTTATATTGATAGCTAAGCTCAAAAGAAGGGATGGGGGGGGGGTGTCACACACACACTCGCATACTCACACTCCCAGGACAGGCCTGGCACTGGAGATGTCAGGATTCTGCCAGGTAAGTGTCCCCCAGCGCCGCGATGGACGGTGCAATGAAGGTAAGTCTTCCCGAGGCACGATGGAATGTAACACAGCGAACCACTGGCCAGGCGGTCGGGGCGAAGGGCGTTCACTGGAGGTACAAGCTTGTGAGTGACTCCTGAGCACAGGGCCCCTTCCCCTTTTAAGGACCTGCTCCTCATGGCCTGTGACTAGAGGTGACTTGGCTGCATCTGGTGGGTCACACTCCACCTTGGGCAGAGTCCCTGCTCTGGGTGTGTGATCGCTGCCTAATGAGAGTCCCAGACACCTTGTCTATCTAGGAGCTCTTCTGATCTTCCAGCTGTTCAACCAGCCCATTCATCCCACAAGCATTGCAGGAGGGAGGGGTAGGGGGAAAGCCACTTCATAGGCATTCAGAGAGGGAGAGGAGACAAAAGCGAGGGGGGTGGGGAAGTATAACAGACCTATTGAGCATAGAAATCACTGCTGCTCCTACAACAGCAGGGACAGGCCACTCGGAGCTGGGAAAATTAAGCCCTCATGTTTCTGCCTGGTTTTGAACCAGGGACCTTTTGTGCGTTAGGCAAACGTGATAACCAGTACACTACAGAAACTCTGCCACAGGGCTCTGCCCCTCCCTTCATAAGAACATAAGAATGGCCATAGTGGGTCAGACCAAAGGTCCATCCAACCCCATATCCTATCTGCCAACAGTGGCCAATGCCAGGTGCCCCAGAGGGAGTGAACCTAACAGGTAATGATCAAGTGATCTCTCTCCTGCCATCCATCTCCACCCTCTGACAAAGAGAGGCTAGGGACACCATTCCTTACCCAGCCTGGCTAATAGCCATTAATGGACTTACCCTCCATTAATTTATCTGCAAAAAGAACAAGGAGAACATGTGGCACCTTAGAGACTAACAAATTTATTTGAGCATAAGCTTTTGTGGGCTAAAACCCACTTCATCGGATGCATGCAGTTAAAAATACAGTAGGAAGATATATATACACACAGAGAAAATGAAAAAATGGGTGTTGCCCTACACACTATAATGAGAGTGATCAGTTAGCGTGAGCTGTTACCAGCAGGAGAAAAAAACCTGGTGTTGGGAGGGGAACTGGAGAAAGGACTAAAGAAGCAAGAGACAAAGAGAAAGGAGGGAGGGAGGGATGGAGGAAAAGTTGAAAGAAAAAGGACAAACCCTAATCTCCCCAGTGATTCTAAGGGATAAAATCCCACGTGCGCAATAAAATTCTGCCTCCTTAAGCTCGTGTTTTCCATGCCTAGAATTCAACTCTCACCAGATGGATCAGACTGAACAGGTTTCAAACCTCCAGGAGGCTCTTACCTTCTAAACAGGGACGGCTGTTTTCTAGTAAAATCACTAAAAGGGAAGGAGAAAACTCAAAAGAGGTTCCTCCTGGCGCTCACGTCTATGAACCTGAATACTCTCTCAGTCCTCAAAGAGAGACCTGGAGAAGGAGACTTGCTGAAGCAAAGCCACAGGGGTCTCTGAGGTTTCCCTGGCCCCTCGCCCCTGTCCTGCCTGGCTGATGTCAGCATCTCTCTGTGAGGTCACCACCTCCCCACCACCTTGGACCAATAATCTGAGATCCTGCAAAAGGCCTTTGTGATGTCACTGCCACACCCCTCCCTTGCTGGGCTAATGTCCTGCCCCTGGCCAGGCACTTTGGAGGTTTGAGCTACTCCCTGTGGATCACCCCACTCAAGGAGCGTTCGTTCTAGGCAGCAAGCCGGCTAGACAGGGAAACATCAGATGCTGCTCCCAATGCTACACTCAGTTTTCCAGAAATTAGTCGACTTTATGACCAGAAGAGACCATTATAGCATCTAATCTGACCCCCTGCATATCACAGGCCTCCTGTATGACACAAGAGCTACTTTTGGGGCAAACACATTCCAGAATTCAACCTCCCTGGCCACACAATATCAGATCTTAAGGTGGCCATCCTACAGCAAAAAAACTTGAGGACCAGACTTCAAAGAGAAACTGCTGAGCTTCAGTTCATCTGCAAATTTGACACCATCAGTTTAGGATTAAACAAAGACTGTGAATGGCTTGCCAACTACAGAACCAGTTTCTCCTCCTTTGGTTTTCACACCTCTACTGCTAGAACAGGGCCTCATCCTCCCTGATTGAACTAACCTCATTATCTCCAGCTTGCTTCTTGCTTGCATATATATACCTGCCCCTGGCAATTTCCACTACTTGCATCCGAAGAAGTGGGTATTCACCCACGAAAGTTCATGCTGCAAAACGTCTGTTAGTCTATAAGGTGCCACAGGATTCTTTGCTGCTTTTACAGATCCAGACTAACACGGCTACCCCTCTGATACATTCCAGAAAGGCATCTAGTCTTCATTAAATGACATCAGGAGATGGAGAATCCACCACTTTCCTTGGTAGCTTGTTCCTGTGGTGAATCGTCCTCGCTGTTGAATGTATGTGCCTTAGTTGTAATACGAATTTGGGTATGGCTACACTTGAGAGTTGCAGCGCTGGTGGAGGCTTTCCAGCGCTGCAATTAGTAACTGTCCACACCTGTAGGGCACATCCAGTGCTGCAACTACCTGGTTGCAGCGCTGGCTGTACACCTGGGTCTGCTTGGGGTATAACGATTGCAGTGCTGGTGCTACAGCGCTGCTCGTAAAGTGTGGCCACACACCAGCGCTGTTATTGGCCTCCAGGGTATTAGGAGATATCCCAGTATGCTTTTAACTAAATTACTCTCTTTGTTTTGTTTTGCTGCCTCTCTTTGTTTTGTTGTGAACTCGGGGCTCCAGGAGCTGCTTATCTAAAAAACAAACAGCTCTTGTTTGCTGTGACCAATCTGTGAACAAATCAAATGAGATAAACCCACTACCTTGCTGTGAATGAGGCAGGCAGGGGGATGAGTGTTTGCTTGAGGATAGAAATAGCGGGGGCGGGGCGGAGAAAGGGAGTCTGTTGGAGCAGCTGCTTATCTGGTCTGCAGGCTGTTTGCAGTTAAGAGTAAGGGGTCGGGAAAATTTTCTGATTTTGCAAGGCAGGGAGCCGATACACAGTGTTGGCTCCAAAAATCCACTCTCTCTCTCTCTCCCCCGGTCCCTGTCACACTCCACCCCACCCCCCTCTTTTGAAAAGCACGTTACTGCCACTTGAACCCTGGGATAGCTGCCCATAATGCATCACTCCCAATAGCACTGCAAATGCTGCCACACTGCAGCGCTGGTAGCTGTGAGTGTGGCCACACACCAGTGCTTTCCCTACACAGCTGTACGACCAGCGCTGTAACTCCCAGCGCTGCAACTCTCAAGTGTAGCCATACGCTTTGTCTCTTTTCACCTTCCAGCCATTGGGTCTTGTTATGATTTTCTCTGCTAGATTAAACAGCCCTTTAATATCCAATCTTTTCTCTCCATTAAGGCACTTCAACACTTCAGTGAAATCACCTTTCAATCTTTTGATAAGCTAAACAGGTTGAGCTCTTTCAATAGCTCACTAGAAGGCATTTTTCTCCAGCCCTCAGAACATTAGGGGCTCTTTGCTGCCCCAGCTCCAATTTCACAACATCTTTTTCAAATGAGGACACCAAAATTGGAGGCAGTATTCCAGTATCAGACTCACTGATGCTGTGTCACCTCCTGTGACATTACTGACATAATCTGTAACTGTATAGATCACCCTTGCAACCGCTGTTCTATATTTGCAGCCAATATTGTAGAAAGGCTGTCGTGTAAGGGGTCTATGGAGAGGTTCTGATTGGCTGATTATAATGATGCTCTCTCTAGATGTGTATCATTTTTGTAGTTGACGTTATGAATATTGGCTCTGTTCTGTCCATATTTCAAACTTGTGCTCTGCTTCCAGGGAACACCCCAGACAAGTTGGTGTCAGTTCTGCCTAGCCTGCTTGATGGCCCATTAAGGACCATCAGCTCTACAATCGACCCACTGAGAGAAGGTAGATACACCTTGTGACTCAGCAAGGTCTGCAGGGACCTGCCTATGGATGAACCCTAAGGTTTTTCTATGCCACATGCTGGACAGAGTGTCCTTGGGACAAAGAAAGCAAAGACCACATGGCAAGAGACTATAAAAGGCTGATGCCTCGTCTCCATCTTGTCTTCAATCCTGCTTCTTACCTCTGGAGGGACTTTGCTACAAACTGAAGCTCTGTACAAAGGACTGAATGACCCATCCCAGCTTTGAATAGACTCCAGAGACTTGATTTGAACTTGCAGTTTATTCCATCATTGCTACAAGCCTGAACCAAGAACTTTCCCATTACTGTATGTGAAGGGTTAAAATCCATGTGCATGTTATATAACAACCTGGTCTATGGATTGTGCCAGTTCTTTTCCAGACCCGAAGTCCAGACTATGGTCTAGCCCACTATGACTGTTTTGATGGTTTAAATTACACTCACAGGCACTGAGGATAGAGTTACTGAAAGTTTGGGAGTTAGGAGCTGGTAGGTCAGTGGTCCAGTCCCCTCACAGATGACCCCGACCCTCTGGGACAGGGGCAGGTCTGAGCTCTCACACCAAATGCCTCATTGTGGCTGCCAGAATCTATGGGCAGCTCATTTAGTTTACACTGAGGGTTGAGTCCTGCTTCGTGCACCATGTGTGAGAATGAAAATCCTAAACCGCCCTTTGAAATAACGAATGCAGCAGGATGTGTTATTGTCCCTGCCCCAAAGCAGACAGACCGATGGAGAAATGCCATTGAGACCAGGGTAATACTCCACTGCCGTTCTACCTTTTTTACTTGCTACTCTCCCTCCCAGCCTTGTGGGGTCTCAGAGCCCGGTACTGAGCCTGAGCCGAGATGTCTACACTGCAAATTTACCACCCCACAGCCCAAGCCCCGGGAGCCTGAGCTGGTATGGGGCAGCCCTGGGTGTTTCATTGCAGTGTGGACATAAGCCTATTGTGTTTCATTTCTTAGTTTCTGCTGCCATCGTGTGGCCATTTCCTTCCCCTCCTTTCTGTCCAAAGCGCAGAGCCCAGTTCCTCCAGGGGGAGAAGGACGTCTTTCTTCTTTCCTTCCTCAACAGCCCCCTTCCCTGGAGAGCCCTTTGCTGGGGTATTGGTGGGGAACAGCCATTTCTGAGGATTAATTTCATATTAATGGTGTTGATCTATAGATTTTACAGCCAGACTAGATCACTAGGTACCTCTGCTCTGACCTGATTCAGAACAGAGTCCAGAGATTTTTACCCAGTGACTCCTACATCCACCCCAAGATCTTCTGGCTGAACGAGGAGGGTTCATTCAGAAAGTCATCGTGTTTGGGTATAAAGCTGTGAAATGATGGGGAAATTGGCCCCTCTTTCAAGTTTAAATGTTGTAACTTCTACACCTAGACCAGGGTGGCCAACCTGAGCCTGAGAAGGAGCCAGAATTTCCCAATGTAACTGCCAAACGTGCACCTTTGTATGCAACTACTGAGTCAATTGTGAACCTTCCCATCATTGTCCTTTGCTCTTAACCCTGAGGCTATTGCCCCATCATTGGGGCCATTTCCCGCCTCTCTTTCATACAGAAGCACAATTTTCTTTGCACAGACACAGGAACAGCAAGATCTTTCTCTGTCCCTTGTACAAAGCAGGGGGCCAAATTCCATGGAAACAATGGACAAGCAGGGGGCTCTGGGCACATCCAGCCTGGCCGTGAGATGTTCCCTCCCCTCTTTCTTTATGCCCCTGTTGCTATTTCATGGATTGTCTGGGATGGGGGAAAAGCTGAGTTCACTCCAGGTGGAGGGGAAAAGAACCCTGAAAATCTCAGGACCCAACCCTGCTACCAGGATCACTGAGGTGCTGGGAAAGGGACTGTGTGAATTGTCAAGGTGGGGAATGAATAACAATCTACAACTAGATCCACCTCATTAACCACCGACACAGGCTAATCCTGCTGCCGATAGAAGGGAAACTGGGAGCCATTCTTTGCTGTTCAGTCATGGAAACAGTGACCCAATTGCACCGCAGTGAATGTGCTGGGGAAAGCTGGAGTTTACAGGCAGGTGGAAATAGCAGATCCTAGAAACACCTGGAGCTCCCCACACCACTTCTGCCACCAGGGTGAGGTGTTGAGCTTCTCACAGCATCCCCCACTATGACCTTGCAGCAGGGGATTGCCGCACTCCCAACCCAATGCAGGGGAGAGGGCTGAGTGTATCTCTGCACCCTGAGACCAGGGCACCCACACTCTGTGCCCCACACATAGAATCTGGCCCTGCTGAAAAGTGACCCCTATGAACAAGTCACCTCCAGGAAAGCAGGATTGGTCCTCAGAGAGGGGAATGGGCTTCTTGTGAAGCTTATAGGTCACTGGATGCTCTGGAAACAGGAGGGCTCTGAGTGTAACCCATAACAAACACAACCTGCTAGGGGATGTAGCTCAGTGGTTGAGCACATGCTTTGCATGTATGAGGCCCTCCGTTCAATCCCCAGCATCTTCATGGTCATTTTTTCATCCTGCTGCTTTGCTCATGCCCAGAGGGGATGTGGCCCACCCGTCTCCCTGCACCAGTTTCAGTCCTGCTCAGTGAGGGGCAAGTGACAATTGCATGGAAGGTCTGGGGGGGTTCTGCTCCTAAGTCACCTCGGTACATTTAAGATTCCCACCCGCTGTGCTGCTTGGGACAATGGTAGATGAGAAGGGCGAATCCTCCAGCACTGGAGGGAAAGGTCCCATCTGCACAGACTGAGAGGCAAGGAAACAGAGGGGCAGTCAGTGCTCAGGGAGGAGAGGGGTCAATGATTTACTCCCAGCAGGGGACACTGTCTTTTTGAGTATCAGAGGGGTGGCCATGTTAGTCTGGATCTGTAAAAGGCGACAGAGTCCTGTGGCACCTTCTAGACCAGGGGTCTCAAACTCAAATGACCCCGAGGGCCGCATGAGGACTAGTGCATTGGCCCGAGGGCCGCATCACTGACACGCCCCCTTGCTGCCCCTGGCCCCACCCCCAATCCACCCCTTCCATGAGGCCCTGCCCCTGCCCTGTCTCTGTCTCAGGACTAGGGCAGAAGGGCAGGGGAAGGGCAGCCTGCCCTGGCCCTAGTGCAGGGGGGCGCTAGGACCCTGCGGCAGCAGGTGATGCCGGAAGCTGGCATAGCAGAGGAGTGGAGTCAGCGTGAGCTCCCGGGCAGGCTCCCGGGCGGTGAGGGGGCAGCAAGTGGGGGCCGGGAGACACTGGGGGGAGGTGCGTGGGGGTGGCAGGTGGGGCCAGGGGAGAGACCCGGCCCCAAACATTGGGGAGCAGCGCGCGGGGAGCTTAGGCACAGAAAATAACTCGGGGAGGGGGGGCGGGGGTGAGGGGAGTTTGGCGGTGACAGGAAGTAACTGGGGGAGCTCCAGGGCCGCCCCGAGGATTCCGGGGGCCCGGGGTCTTCGGCGGCGGGGGGCCCTTCCGTTCCGGGACCCGCCGCCAAAGTGCCCCGAAGACCTGCGGCGGGGGGGGGTCCCCGCCGCGGGTCTTTGGGGCAGTTAGGCGGTGGGTCCCGGAACAGAAGGGGCCCCCCGCCGCCGAAGACCGGGCTGCGCTTCGGCGGCGGCGGGTCCCTCTTTTCCCCACCCCGGCCGGTCCCGCTTCCCACCCCGGCCCCGGCGGGTCTCGCTTCCCTTCCCCACCCCCCGGCCCGGCCCCGGCGGCTCCCGCTCCCCCCCCCCTTACCCGAGCGCGTCTCCGGCGAGGCCTGAGCTTCGTCCCGCTCAGAGCCGCGTGGTGAGGGGGCGGGGCTGGGAGCTCCACGCCGAGCGCAGCGCTCAGCCCAGAGCTCCCAGCCCCGCCCCCTCCCCACGCGGCTCGGATCGGGGCGGGGCTCAGGCGCTCGGACGGAGACTCGGCGCTCTATGCGCCGAGGCTCCAGGAGAGGCGCGGAGGCGGGAGCCTCCGCTTTTCTCTTGGGGGCCCCTGCGGAGCCCAGGGCCCGGGGCAAATTGCCCCCTTTGCCCCCCCCTGTGCGGCCCTGGGGAGCTCCGCGGGCCGCAGGGAAGAGCTCCGCGGGCTGCATGCGGCCCGCGGGCCACATGTTTGAGACCCCTGTTCTAGACTAACAGACGTATTGGAGCATGAGCTTTCGTGGGTGAATCCCCACTTCGTCAGATGAATGGAGTGGGAATTCTGTGACTGGCTAGCCAACTACAAAAGCAGTTTCTCCTCCCTTGGTGATCACACCTCAACTGCTAGAAGAGGGTCTCATCCTCCCTGATTGAACTAACCTCCTTATCTCTAGGCTGATTCTTGCCTGCATATTTATACCTGCCCCTGCAAATTTCCACTACATTCATCTGACAAAGTGGGATTCACCCATGGAAGCTTATGCTCCAATACATCTGTTAGTCTGTAAGGTGCCACTGGACTCTGTCTTTTTGAGGCGAGTGCTGCTGGCTTGGGATGGTGCTGACGATGGATAGAAAAAAGGCTGGAGTCAATGGCAGATGGGACCACAGAAGGTCCTGGGTGCTCAGATGCCCCCAGTTATTGCACCCAGGCCTGTCCTAGACAGAGAAAAGACACCGAGGGACCCAGCCCCCCTACAGTGATCCCATGGACAAGAACCTGGTTAGGAGTGGGGTGAAGGTTCCCTCTGGGCAAAGGGGAGCTGAAAACCCTCCGTGTCCTGGAATTTAAGCAATGAAAGCTTCAAACCCTGCACGGGTGTGGGCTGAGGTGCATCAGCAGAAGATTGGGCTGGACAGAGGTGGCAGGTTTGTATAATTTTTGGTGGTGCCCAGAATGGGACCAAGTCCTGCCCCACCTGCCACACACACCTGCCTAAGGCTCTGGGAAGGAGTTTGGTTGTGGGAGGGAGAGGGGTTGGGCTCTGGGAGAGTTTGGGTGCAGGGTCTGGGCTCAGTCAGGGGGTTGTGGTGAAGGAGGCAGTGTGGGGGGCAGGCTCTTGGAGGGAGGTTGGGTGCAGGTGTGGGGTCTGGGCTGGGGCAGGGGGTTGGGGTTGCAGGAGAGGGTGAGGGGTGCAGCATTTACCTCGGGCATCTCCCGAAAGCAACCCGCAGCCCCTAAGCTGGAGGGCCGGGGGCGTCTCTGCACACTGCTACCCATAGACTCCACCCCCGCAGCTCCCATTGCCACAGTTGGCAGAGTTGGCAGTTGGGGCGGGGGCAGCATGTGGAGACCCCCCATCCCCACAGTTGTTCTTCTCACAGCTGGCTGATGGGGGGCAGCAGGGGATCTCCCAAATCTGGGGGAATCTCTCTGTGCCCCACTGTTAGCTCTCCATCCTATCTCCCCCTAACCACGCACACCACTCCCCTCCCCATTATCAGTGTTTTAGAGAGACCCCTCCCTCCCTTTATGGGATACAGACTCTCTGTGACAGAGACTGACTGGGGCTCCTCTCTGCATGGCCCCAGTGGGGAAGGAAAGAGACTGGAGGGGGGGAGAAGATGGGCAGAAGGAGTCTAATGGGGCAAAGCCAGAATAGAGGAGATTTTCTTCCTGTTAAAATGTACTGGAGTCTCATCGCTGAAAAACCACATCTTGAGTTAAGTTTGAACCAGCAGCCTTTCAATTACCAGGCAAAGGTGTGAACCACAGAGACTGATAACTGCCTGCTTCCCAAATGTGTTTAAAAAACATCTTCAGGGATGCAACTGTAGTGGAGAGGGGCCATCTGTTGGGGTTATGAGTTCAAGCTTTCTCTCAAGCCCTTGTTTCTCTTACCTGTGTAGTTTGTTTTGCCAGTTCATATAGAAAGTGCTATACTAGAAAAAGGAGAGTAAGTTCTAAAATGTAGAGGTGGGTGCATACTTTAGAAACATCCCCCCTGTGCTGCCATTAGTTCCAGCAGATTGTTCACTGGAAGGGCAAATTGATTTCTTTGCTGCTGAGAAAGATGCCAGGACAGGTCTGTGGGCACCAGAGCTCTCTGCTTCTTCCAGCTCCTTCCCTGCTCCTGTCACTACTGTAGGAGGATCCTATATGCACTGAGCCTAAACATTTTCCTGGGCCTTCTTAGCATAGTTGCCAGCATGTCAGTCTCATACTCAGTAGGTCCTGAGCTCACACCTCAGAAAAGACAATGGTTTTCTGCTCCCTGCTTCAGATTTTCTAAAGGAAATCAGACAAAAGAAGCTATAGGAGAGTGGTTCCTAGACACTCTAACACACACAGATTTTTCTAAGGCATTAACTTTTCCTTCTCTGTGGAGTTTGTATTCTCCATAGAGCAAAATAAAACAAAAAACATGCAAGTCTAAGACTAATACAGTATGAAACTCAATACAGATAAAATCTCACCCTCAGAGATCTTCCAATAAGCTTCTTTTGCAGACTAGACTTATTTCTTGTCTGGGCCCAATCTTTTCACCTGGTATAGTCCTTGTTCCAGCTCAGGTGGTAGCTAGGGGATTTCTCATGACTGCAGCCACCTTTCTTCTGTCCCACCCCCTTATACAGCTTTGGTACAAGGCAGGAATCTTTTGTCTCTCTCCTGGGGAAAAGCCCCAGGTTTAAGATGGATTCCTGTACCAGGTGACATGGTCACATGACCTGTGAGACCCCAAGCCTTCATTGTTCCTGGCCTGACTCAGATGGTGCAGGACAGAGCCATCTCCAGTCAATTGTCCTGGTTAATGGGAGCCATCAAGAGTCCAAACCACTATTAATGGCCCACACTTTGCATCATTACAACAGGACCTCAGAGTTATAGTTCATATTTCTAGCTTCAGATACAGGAATGATCGGTTCATACAAATAGGCTGAACACACACAGTAGATAATAAGCTTTGTAATGATACTGCACAAGAGACCTTTTGCATGAAGCATGTTCCAGTTACATTATGTTCACACTCATTAGCATATTTTCATAAAATCATCAACATCACAGCAGGGAAAGGGTTTTACTGCGGCACCTGGGAGCAGTTGAGTTTCATGTTCAGGCTCTGCTATGAGTTCCTCCAGGTTTCCCATAAGCACACAGGGCCCTTAGCGGGTACTCTCGATACAGGAATGGCCCAGATACAATGAAGTGATGGGAATTGCATTTTCCTTTTTAATTTTTGAATTTCCAATGACATTTCTGTTTGTGATTTTGTTTTGCTTCGTATAACTGTGTTTTCTCAGGGACTTGATATTTACCAGGCTAACTAACAGCTAATAACGGGAGACTTCCAAGCAGGGCGTGGGTGAGCGGAAAAGAACTGTAAGAGATGCTGGTTTTCAACCTTGTGTTAGATAAGAATAGAATGCAGATTGTAGCAGAAATTGCTGAGAGAAGTAAGCTATCAGAAAGGAATATGTACAAACAAAATGCAGTTGTTGCTCCTTACTGTATGTCACAAAAGGTATAAATGCTTGCCTTAATTGTTTATCTAACCGAGACCTACCTCGGGAGGGGAAACTCTGCCTGTCTGTACTCTCCCGAATAACTGCAGTTGCTCGAAATAAACGGCATAATATAATAACATTTAACATCCCTGTGGTGGGAAGAACATCTCAAAAGCCCAACGCTGTGGCATTTAATTTAAAAAAGGGGAACTATACAAAAATGAGGGGGTTAGTTAAACAGAAATTAAAAGGTACAGTGACTAAAGTGAAATTCCTGTAAGCTGCATGGACACTTTAACGACACCATAATAGAGGCCCAACTTAAATGTATACCCCAATTTAAGAAACACAGTAAAAGAACTAAAAAAGACCCACCGGGGCTTAACAACCATGTAAAAGAAGCAGTGAGAGACAAAAAGACTTCCTTTAAAAAGTGGAAATCAAATCCTAGAAAGGAGCATAAACATTGCCAAATTGTAGGTGACAAATCTGAGGAACTGTCACAGACTGAAGTGTCACTAGAGCAGGTTTTGGAATTAATTGATAAACTCAACATTAACAAGTCACCAGGACCAGATGGCATTCGCCCAAGAGTTCTGAAAGAACTCAAATGTGAAGTTGCGGAACTATTAACTATGGTTTGTAACCTGTCCTTTGAATCGGCTTCGGTACCCAATGACTGGAAGTTAGCTAATGTAATGCCAATATTTTAAAAGGGCTCTAGAGGTGATCCCGGCAATTACAGACCAGTAAGTCTAACATCGGTACCGGGCAAATTAGTTGAAACAATAGTAAAGAATAAAATTGTCAGACACATAGAAGAACATAAATTGTTGGGCAAAAGTCAACACGGTTTCCGTAAAGGGAAATCGTGTCTTACTAATCTATTAGAGTTCTTTGAGGGGGTCAACAAACATGTGGACAAGGGGGATCCAGTGGACATAGTGTACTTAGATTTCCAGAAAGCCTTTGACAAGGTCCCTCACCAAAGGCTCTTACATAAATTAAGTTGTCATGGGATAAAAGGGAAGGTCCTTTCATGGATTGAGAACTGGTTAAAAGACAGGGAACAAAGGGTAGGAATTAATGGTATATTCTCAGAATGGAGAGGGGTAACTAATGGTGTTCCCCAAGGGTTAGTCCTAGGACCAATCCTATTCACCTTATTCATAAACGATCTGGAGAAAGGGGTAAACAGTGAGGTGGCAAAGTTTGCAGATGATACTAAACTGCTCGAGATAGTTAAGACCAAAGCAGACTGTGAAGAACTTAAAAAAGAGCTCACAAAACTAAGTGATTGGGCAACAAAATGGCACATGAAATTTAATGTGGATAAATGTAAAGTAATGCATATTGGAAAAAATAACACCAATTATACATAAAATATGATCGGGACTAATTTAGTTACAACAAATCAGGAAAAAGATCTTGGAGTCATCGTGGATAGTTCTCTGAAGATGCCCACGCAGTGTACAGAGGCGGTCAAAAAAGCAAACAGGATGTTGGGAATCATTAAAAAAGGGATAGAGAATAAGACTGACTATATTATTACCCTTATATAACTCCATGGTATGCCCACATCTTGAATTCTATGTACAGATGTGGTCGTCTCATCTCAAAAAAGATATACTGGCATTAGAAAAGGTTCAGAGAAGGGCAATTAAAATGATTAGGGGTTTGGAACGGGTCCCATATGAGGGGAGATTAAAGAGGCTAGGGCTTTTCAGCTTGGAAAAGAGGAGACTAAGAGGGAATATGATAGAGGTATATAAAATCATGAGTGATGTGGAGAAAATAGATAAGGAAAAGTTATTTATTTATTCCCATAATACAAGAACTAGGGGTCACAAAATGAAAATAATAGGCAGCAGGTTTAAAACAAATAAAAGGAAGTTCTTCTTCACACAGCGCACCGTTAACCTGTGGAACTCCTTACCTGAGGAGGGTGTGAAGGCTAGGACTATAACAGGGTTTAAAAGAAAACTGGATAAATTCATGGAGGTTAAGTCCATTAATGGCTATTAGGCAGGATGGGTAAGGAATGGTGTCCCTAGCCTCTGTTTGTCAGAGGATGGAGATGGATGGCAGGAGAGAGATCACTTGATCATTGTCTGTTCGGTTCACTCCCTGGCCTGCTTCTGCTCTACAACTATAATTGTCTTTTTACACCAAAATCACTAACTTGAGCACCCAATTCCATGTACAGTCCTAGTGGATGTAAGGCACAGGTAACTTTTGCCTCAGGGTAGCTTGTTGGCATCAACCCTCTCTCTCCCACCTGGAGCTGATGAAATTCCTGGCTGGAGGGACACACGCTCCTACAAGTCAAAAGGAAAGGAGCTGACAGAAAAGATCACAGGACTGACCCCAAAGAAGGGTGAACTGCAAAAGTCAGAAGCAGGCAACTCATCCGGCAGAGCTGAGAGACCACAGTGAAGATGGTGCAAAGATCACTATATTGGAATTAGCAAATGTAATTTATTTTAAAACAAATCTGTGGGAAGCCCTAATAAAGGCATTTCTTACAGTTCTCTCCAATTTGGATTTACTGATATCTAATAGGGAATGACATCTGATTGAAGCTTTTCCCAAATGCAGAGCATGTGTAGGGTCACTCTCCACTGTGGATTCTACGATGTCTGACAAAGTCTGAGTGCTCAATGAAACTTTTCCCGCACTCAGAGCACGTGTAGGGTGTCTCTCATGTGTGGATTCTCTGATGTCTAATAAGGTGTGAGCGCCGACTGAAGCTTTTCTCGCACTCAGCGCACGTGTAGGGCGTCTCTCCTGTGTGGATTCTCTGATGTGTGATAAGGCTTGAGCGCCGACTGAAGCTTTTTCCGCACTCAGCGCATGTGTAGGGCGTCTCTCCTGTGTGGATTCTCTGATGTGTGATAAGGATTGAGCGCTGACTGAAGCTTTTCCCGCACTCAGCGCATTTGTAGGCCTTCTCTCCTGTGTGGATTCTCTGATGTCTGATAAGGTGTGAGCGCCGATTGAAGCTTTTCCCGCACTCAGCGCATGTGTAGGCCTTCTCTCCTGTGTGGATTCTCTGATGTGTGATAAGGTGTGAGCGCCGATTGAAGCTTTTCCCGCACTCAGAGCACGTGTAGGGCGTCTCCCCTGTGTGGACTCTCTGATGTGTGATAAGGCTTGAGCACCAACTGAAGCTTTTCCCGCACTCAGTGCATGTATAGGGCGTCTCCCCTGTGTGGATTCTCTGATGTGTGATAAGGTGTGAGCGCCGACTGAAGCGTTTCCCGCACTCAGAGCACGTGTAGGGTGTCTCCCTTGTGTGGATTCTCTGATGTGTGATAAGGTTTGAGCGCAGACTGAAGCTTTTCCCGCACTCAGCGCATGTATAGGGCGTCTCCCCTGTGTGGATTCTCTGATGTGTGAGAAGGCTTGAGCGCTGACTGAAGCTTTTCCCGCACTCAGAGCACGTGTAAGGCGTCTCCCCTGTGTGGATTCTCTGATGTCTGATAAGGTGTGAGCGCTGATTGAAGCTTTTCCCGCACTCATGGCACATGTAGCGTCTCTCTTCCAAGTTGATTCTGTTGCGTGGAATAAGGTCTGAGTGGCTACTGTAGTTTTCCTCTGGCCTCTGCTGAGTCTCACAGGCTTTTGTGTTTTCTGGGAGTGCACAACTCTTGGAAACATTCCCTTTGGTTCTTCCTGATAACGTCCCATGTGGTGCTCCTTGCTCAGCATCTTCCTGCTGGGGTTTCTGCTCCTCATTCTCACGCACCATCCCATCGCCAGATGGGAGACAGAGAGAATCCAGACATAGGTCACTCCCTGTGCCTGAGAGAAAGGAAATCTCAGAGACAGAATTTTAAAAGGGATGAACAAACCAGAATATGTGCAGGAGAGATCAAACCGATCAGGAGCTGATTTTCCCCAGAGGAGAGAGGAAAGGATCAGTTTTGGTCTGCATTTCACCAGAACATGCAGGGAAAAGTGGGATTAGGTAGGGATCTGCTGCCAGTTGTTAGACAGGATAGGTGGGAAGCCATGAGTGACATCTGCCTAATTATTCCACATCTGCAGGGAACAATCCTGAACAGGGTCTTTGTAGGGCATCCCGAATGTTTTCTGTATTCACGGACAGTTTTTGACTTGCTTTAACCAAATCCTCACCTGTGCAGGCAGCTCTTGGAAGCACTTCTTTCTCAGAACCCTGGAGGTCCAGGACCCATGGCTCTTCCCCTCGTTCCAGCTGGGAGACCACATCAGGTTTGGAATTTAGAAACCCTATGCCAGGCAAAGAAAACAAGGGAGGTCAGTGGAATTTGTGGGATACTTGTCACAAAGAATAGTCCATGGTTTTAAGCTCAGATCATTTTTAAGCAGTAACATCCCAAGACCAGCTTCCTTGGCTCAAAGTGGCAGGAGAGTTATTAATCATACGCATTACCTTAGTGCCTAAGGACCAACTAACAGTGTGTCTCCGTTTTGCTAGGCACAGTACAAATGCAGAATAGTAGATGGCTCATGCTCTGAAGAATGTACAGTCTAAAT
Source organism: Mauremys mutica (assembly GCF_020497125.1). Classification (NCBI taxonomy): domain Eukaryota; kingdom Metazoa; phylum Chordata; order Testudines; family Geoemydidae; genus Mauremys; species Mauremys mutica. Next base: position 16,350,502 of record NC_059097.1, read on the forward strand.
AGACAAGACAGACACAGCATGGGGGAAGGGGTAGACCCCTGTTAGAATGGCGATATTCAGGCCTGCCTGCAAAGCCTATATTTTAAGAACTTAGGGGTATTTTTTTCACTTAGCTAGTTACAGGAGTATGAAAACAAAGAATCAAAATCACAGTCTGCCTGTGTCTGGGCCTTCTCTCACTAGGATAGCCTGAGGTCTTGTTCTTAGGCTAAGGCCTTTGGCTAAGCAGCAGGGGCAGCCATAAGCTGGGAAGCGAAGGGTCACATACTCACATCCCAAACCAGTCACACTGAAATAAGGTGCTAATGGGCTGTTAGGAAGACAATCCTGTCTGGATCTTAAGATGGTTAAAGAAACCTTAATTTGATAGCAGCCTGTCTGGCAAGAAATCACTTATCAATGGTTGGGGTTGTGAAACCCTCATTTCTGTATTGTTCTATCTTTATGGCCACCACTTTTACATTGTTAATCAGTCTGGTTCTCTAATTGTTTCTCTCTCCTGTATAATTAATGTTGTCAGGTGTAACTTAATTAGGGTAGTGGTTTATAATTGGTTAGAGCAGGAGTAGGCAACCTATGGCGGCACACGAGCTGATTTTCAGTGGCACTCACACTGCCCAGGTCCTGGCCACCGGTCCAGAAGGCTCTGCATTTTTAATTAATTTTAAATGAAGCTTCTTAAACATTTTAAAAACCTTACTGACTTTACATACAATAGTTTAATTATGTATTATAGACTTATAGAAAGAGACTTTCTAAAAACGTTAAAATGTATTATTGGCACATGAAATCTTAAATTAGAGTGAATAAATGAAGACTCAGCACACCACTTCTGAAAGGTGGCCGACGCCTGGGTTAGAGAATTATGTCACAATACGTTAGAATTGGTTAGTTAAATTTCAGCACAATGATTGGTTCAGGTATAGCTGAGAATATTGCTCTATAAATGGGGTCAAAGTGGAGGGGGGAAGGAAATTGGAATAATAGAATATCAGGGTTGGACGGGACCTCAGGAGGTCATCTAGTCCCACCCCTGCTCAAAGCAGGACTAATCCCCAACTAAATCATCCCAGCCATGGCTTTGTCAAGCCTGACCTTAAAAACCTCTAAGGAAGGAGATTCCACCACCTCCGTGGGGAACCCATCCCAGCGCTTCACCACCCTCCTAGTGAAATAGTGTTTCCTAATATCCAACCTAAACCTCCCCCATTGCAACTTGAAATCATTACTCTTTGTTCTGTCATCTGCTACCACTGAGAACAGTCTAGATCCATCCTCTTTGGAACCCCCCTTCAGGTAGTTGAAAGCAGCTATCAAATCCCCCCTCATTCTTCTCTTCTGCAGACTAAACAATCCCAGTTCCCTCAGCCTCTCCTCAGAAGTCATATGCTCCAGTCCCCTAACCATTTTTGTTGCCCCCCGCTGGATGCTTTCCAATTTTTCCACATCCTTCTTATAGTGTTGGGCCCAAAACTGGACACAGTGCTCCAGATGAGGCCCCATGAATGTCGAATGTTGGTTAGGAGGCGAACGGGAACAGGGACACAGGCCAGGCTCTGCGGCATCAGAGCTGGGAAGGGAACACTGGGGAACAGACTGTATTGGCATATAGAGATAAGCCCGACTGGTGTGAAGGGCTTCAGAATATGTAATCTTATAGGTGTAAAAATTGTACAGACTATACCATCCTGTGACATCATCAACGAAGTGCCCATTTGTGCCTGGGTAAGGGCCCTGCTATAGGAGGGAGGATGCAGCAAGGACTCAGGATTGGTGGCCGGGGTCGCTGTGCATAGGAGATGGGGAGGTTATGTGAGGAGCGGGGGTAATGAGTGAGAGAGGGAGGTCAAGTGTTAAAATAATAATATTTGGGGCAAAAATGTATAATAAAGTGAAACTGAACAGAAATAAAACTGGAGTGGAGGCTCTAAAGCAACAAGGCTTGGGTAGGGATTCGGGGTTAAAGGTCTGGGATCCCCCACAGCTCCAGATCCCCAAACCTCTCCTCCCTCCCACTGACCCACCCAGCCCACTTCCTGGGTGCCCTTCCCCCACACTCCCCTCCGCTTCTTCCCATTACTCTCAGCCAGCACCACCTCCCGGCACCTTGAGAACTTCTTGTATTTTCTCCTTTTCTCTCACAGCCTTCTACCTCCCTGCTGCTGCTTAGTTCTAACCCTGCACACACCTGCCCCATGTCCTGGCATATCTACTACCCCTCTTCTCCGTCCCTCCCACGGCTCGCTTATCCCTTCAGCCATGGGATCCTGAACGGCAACATTACAAGCTCTCCTAAAAGAGCTCATCTGACTGGCACACAAGCCATGCATGAGTCACACACCTATTTACTCAATGTAGAATTCTACAGGCAGCATATTTTCCTCTTAAAATGAGGAAAAGGCATGAAAGCTACAGTGATTAATGTAGTTATTCATGTAGCCAATGAGGATACATTCAATGCAATTTTTAAATGACTGACAGCACCAAAAAGGCACATGTCCAAAAATTATTCTAGTGGGTGGGAGATAAGGCAAAAAGGGGGTGGGGGGCAAGGAAACTTGTCAAAACTTGTATGACGAATAAAGGTATAAAGTTATTACTACTCAGGTTCTTCAGAGACCCCACAGGTTCTAATAACCCAGGGGACAGGACTCCTTACCCAGCGAGGTCACCGTCTCATAGTTCTCCTGCATGACATCCCTGTAGAGGGCTCTCTGAACAGGGTCCAGTAGTGCCCATTCCTCCTTGGTGAAGTACACAGCCACCTCCTCGAAAGTCACCAACTCCTGAAAGAGCAAGAGTCCAACACTCAGTACCTGCTGCCCCAGTCACAATCCCACTATTCACAGAACAGCAGCACCAGGTAAATGGAAGCCCCGGGAGGCACATGTTAACAGAGTCCCACCCCACCTTGCCTAGAACAGACAGGCAGCATCAGAGGGTAGAAAGAGAAAACCTTGGTGTCTCCCAGCTGACAGATGGAGGCAGGGTCATCACATTTATCACATACCCACTAGCCAGAGCTTGATATAGGAGATGGGGCTGGCTCTGGACCCTACTAAAGGCTCCCTGGTAGGAAACACTCTCCAAATAAAATATAAGGAAGAAAAGGGAAGTCAGTAGTAAAGAATATTAGTTAGAACAGGGGTAGGCAACCTATTAGCAAGAATTTTTAATGAATCGGTAAACTCAGGGGTTGTACTATATGACTGGAGAATTGCTAAAATAGTTCCTATTTTTAAGAAAGGGGAAAAAAGTGATTCGAGTAACTATAGGCCTGTCAGTTTGACATCTGTAGTATGTAAGGTCTTGGAAAAACTTTTTGAAGGAGAGGGTAGTTAAGGACATTGAGGTCAATGGTAATTGGGACAAAATACAACATGGTTTCACAAAAGGTAGATCGTGCCAAACCAACCTGATCTCCTTCTTTGAGAAAGTAACAGATTTTTTAGACAAAGGAAATGCAGTGGATCTAATTTACCTCGATTTCAGTAAGGCATTTGACACGGTTCCACAGGGGGAATTATTAGTTAAATTGGAAAAGATGGGGATAAATATGAAAATTGAAAGGTGGATAAGGAACTGGTTAAAGGGGAGACTACAACGGGTCATACTGAAAGGTGAACTGTCAGGCTGGAAGGAGGTTACTAGTGGAGTTCCTCAGGGATCAGTTTTGGGACCAATTTTATTTAACCTTTTTATTACTGACTGTAGTGAGGCGGCCTGGCTCCCGACGGCCCCTGAGAGGGAGGAACCGGAACAGCCACCTCAGTGGGCGGAGCCACTGCCACCTGTTCCCGCCCCCCGGAAGTCAAGGGGCGGGACAGGAAGCATAAAAGCCCGGCCTCAGCGCTCAGTTGGAGCCCAGCGGCCGGAGAGGACAGACATTCCTGATCGGGCTCCTGCTGGACCGAGCCTGCCCCGAGCCAGGTACCCTGACGCGGACGGACCGAGCCTCCCTCGAGCCAGGTATCCTGACGTAGACCGACCGAGCCTCCCTCGAGCCAGGTACCCCGAGGTGGACTGGCCGAGCCTGCCCCGAGCCCAGTACCCCGAGGAGCGGCCCGAGCGGCCCCCTAACCCGAGTCCGGAGGAGCAGCCCGACCTAGACCGCCTTCAGCACACCGAGGAACCCATGGTGTGGGACCCCGCTGCCGAGCCCAACGGCGAGCAGGTACCCGAGGAGGGGGAAATGGAGTGTAGCCCGGGGGTAGCCGAACCCTGTCCGGCTGAGGGCACTGAAGTGCCCATGTCAGTGTGTTGCGACCAGGATCCCCACTGACTACAGCGGATCCACGCCGCTGCTAGGGACCCGGGCTGGGACACAGTGGAGTGGGTGGGCCTGTGTCCCCCCTGCCACCCCACTCACGGGTGGCAGACTCCCCCTCCTACCAGCGTTCAGGCAGAGAAGCCTGCACTTACCTGCTGTGGCTCAGAGCCTGACACAAGGGCCTGAGCCCCTGTATTGCTGTGACTGCCCAGCTCCTGGTACAAGGACCTGAGCCCTGAACTGTCCCTGTTGCTGCTCAGCCCCTGACCGAGGGCCTGAGCCCCTTGAACTACTGTGGTTGCCCCACCCTGACCTAGGGCCTGGGCTTCGGATTATTACTGCTCAGCTCCTAAGACAAGGACCTGAGCTCTGAGACTATTATTACTGCTCAGCTCCTGAGACAAGGACCTGAGCTCTGAGACTATTATTACCGCTCAGCTCCTGAAACAAGGACCTGAGCTCTGAGACTGTTGCTACTGCTCAGCTCCTAAGGCAAGGACCTGAGCCCTAAAACCTAGTACTAAGTGTTTGGTGCCCCGCCCTGACTGAGGGCCTGGGCTTGCTAGTGCCCCTGTGTGTTCAGCTCCTGCTAAGAGGATCTGAGCTCAAAACTGCTGTGTTACTGCCCCGCCCTAATTGAGGGCCTGGGCTTAGCTTATTAACTTTGTTGTTGCTCAGCCTGCAGGAAGGATCTGAGCCCCCTGAACTCTTGTGTGCTGCCCCGCCCTGAGCCAGGGCTTGAACTTGCTGACTTTGTGATTGCTCAGCTCCGGCTACAAGGACCGGAACTTAGAACTGATTTGCTGCCCCGCCCTGACTGAGGGCCGGGGCCTATTAACTTTATTGGTGCTCAGCCTGCAGGAAGAATCTGAGCCTAGAACTAGTGTTTGCTGCCCCGCCCTGACTGAGGGCTGGGGCTCATTGCAGTAACCGTGTGCCTTTTGTACAGCCCCTGCCTGAGGGGCAGAACCCCGAGACCTTCAGAACCCGGAGACTGATTTGGGCCGTGTAGTGAGGCGGCCTGGCTCCCGACGGCCCCTGAGAGGGCACGGCCCCGACACCGGACTATTACACGTGGTGCCTTCTCTGAGGACCTTTTTGCCCAGAATGTGGGCACGAACTCTAGACACCGGAGAAAAGGGGGCGATGGGAGAAAGACCTCCCGCCAGAGAGGTGGATCTATCCCAGCTCCTGACCCTCATGACCGAGAGTCAGGAGCGACAGCAGGCGGCTCAGGCGCGACACCAACAGGAGCACCAGGCCGCCCACCAGCTACAGCAGCAGCAGCTCGTAGAGCAGCTGGGGGTCCAACAACGGCAGCTGATCGCGGACCTGGTTACCCAACACCAGGACTTCCAGCAGAAATGTGTCCAGCAGCTTGCAGCGGCCCTAGCCCGACCGGGGGAACCCCTACCCGGGGGCGCCGCAGGGGCCCCGCGACCCAGCCCCCCAATTCGGTTGACGAAGATGGGACCCGAGGATGATCCCGAGGCTTTTCTCGTCACCTTCGAGAGGGTGGCTGTCGTCGCAGGCTGGGCCCCGGACCAGTGGGCCACCATCCTGGCCCCATACCTAACGGGGACTGCCCAGACGATCTACCGAGGCCTGTCGGTGGAAGCGGCCCAGAATTACAACCTAGTGAAGGCCGCTATCCTGGACGCACTCGACGTGAATCCAGAGACCTACCGACAACGGTTCAGGAGCCTGGCCTATCCCCAGGGGCCCGGCCGCGGATGGTGGCTCAGGGACTGCGGGAGACCTGCAAAAAGTGGCTACAGCCCGAACGCCGGACATCAGAAGAGCTGATGGAACAGGTCGTATTGGAACAATTTGCCCATGTACTTCCGCCGAGGGGAAGATCCTGGGTCCTCCGCCATAGGCCAACGACGGTGTCCGCGGCCATTACATTAATGGAGAACTTCCTCGCGGCTGAGGCCCCGTCAGGGTCAGCTGGCCGGGCGGTCCCGGTCCGGACGGAGCACCCCAACCCAGAAAAGAGGGGGCCGCCCTCCCTGCCGGCCATAAGTGTTCCCTCCCGCAGCGTAGAGGGCCGAGCCCGGATGGCCGCGCCCTCCGGGAGACCCACACGGACCCTGGCGCCCAGAGCCAGAGGATACAGCCGGAACCCCCTCGGGGGTGACCCCGGAGCCCGGGCGCGGACGGAGTGCCCCACCCTGGGGCCCTGTTTCTCCTGCGGAAAGTATGGCCATTTGCAGCGGGACTGCCCTGAACTGGAGTGCGCATTTGGCCAAGTCTACTCCGGGGAAGGCCGTGCCCGACGCCCGCAAGGGGCCAAGATCACCGTGCCCGTGGTCATTGAGGGACGCCAGGCGGTGGCCCTCCTCGACTCCGGCTGTGGCCAAACGCTGGTCTGCCAGGCCTTAGGCCCGCCGGCGGACGGCCACCTGGAGAAGATTCCACTGCAGTGTATCCACGGAGATATACGACCCTACCCCAGCGCCCGGACCCAACTGACCATTGATGGGGTCACCCAGCGGATGACGGTGGGGCTTGCGCCCCGGCTGGCGTACCTGGTGATCCTGGGGCGGGACTGGCCCGAATTCACCACCGTATTACGCCGCCACCTCGAGGGTAGCCCGCAGGCCACGCCGGCATTGGGAGGAGAGGCCCCGGGGACCGGGGAGGACGAGATGGAAACCCCCGTCCCTACCAGTCCCACGGGAGGACGGGAAGACCCTCCCCGAGGGGGAAGAGGGGATCCCTCGATACCCACAGATTTTTGCCGGGACCAACGGGCCGACCCCACACTCAAACGGATCTACGAGCAGCTCGCCTCCGTGGATGGGGCTATTCTCGAACCCCAGAGAGCGGCGCAGTGGCCGCACTTTGAGCTGCGACAAGAGCACCTTTATCGCTTGGAGAAGGACCCCCGCACCGGGGACATCCGGACACAGCTTCTCGTGCCGCGGTGTCATCGCCGGGCGGTCATGAAACTGGCCCACGATGTCCCAGCGGCTGGGCACCTCGGACACGACAAGACGCTGGCTCGGATCCTGGGGCACTTCTTCTGGCCTGGGGTGTACCAAGAAGTAAAGGACTATTGCAATTCGTGCCCAGAATGCCAGTTGGCCGCCCCCGCCCGGACCCCTAAGGCACCGTTGGTGCCGATGCCTCTAATGGAAACCCCCTTTGAACGCGTGGCTGTGGACCTGGTGGGGCCCCTCCCGAAGAGCAGCGCGGGGTTCCAGTATATTTTAGTTATGATGGACTATGCCACCAGGTTCCCCGAAGCCATTCCTCTTCGGAACATCTCAGCCCGCACCATTGCCATGGAACTGGTGAAGGTCTTCGCCCGCGTCGGCCTACCCCGGGAGCTCCTCACGGATCAAGGGACCAATTTCACGTCACGGCTGCTTAAGCAAGTCTGCGAAATCCTGGGGGTCAAACAACTCCGAACCTCCGTCTATCATCCCCAGACCGATGGATTAGTGGAGAGGTTCAATCGGACGCTGAAAGGGATGTTGCGTCGGTTTCCCCCGGAGGACCTTCGCCGGTGGGACCAGCTCCTTCCGCCCCTGCTCCTAGCAATACGAGAAGTTCCCCAGGCATCGACTAAGTTCTCCCCCTTCGAATTATTGTATGGGCGGCGACCCCGGGGCCTGTTGGATCTCATGAGGGAAACCTGGGAACAGGCTCCCTCCCCGGCCCAGGGTCTCTTACAGTATGTGCTGCAACTTCAGGAGCGCCTTAAGCAGGCGGGGGACCTGGCGCGGGAAAACTTGAAAGCCGCCCAGGACACGCAAGCCCAGACGTATAACCGAGGCGCACAGACTCGGGACTTCCAACCCGGGGGACCGGGTGTTACTCCTCCTCCCATCCAGTGAATCGAAGATCCTGGCCCGGTGGCAAGGGCCCTATGAGGTGGTCAGGAAGGTGGGCCCAGTCACGTACAAAATCAATCAGCCGAACCGGAAGAAGAAGACCCAGCATTATCACGTCAACCTCCTCCAACCCTGGAGGGAGCGAGAAGGGCTTTTGATTAACCCCTACCCGCCAGAACCGGAACTGGGGCCCCAGGTCCCCCATACCGGAGACACCGAGGAACCCCAGCTCGGGAGGGCACGGCCCCGACACCGGACTATTACACTGACCTTGGCACAAAAAGCGGGAATGTGCTAATAAAGTTTGCGGATGACACAAAGCTGGGAGGTATTGCTAACACAGAGAAGGACCAGGATATCATACAGGAAGATCTGGATGACCTTGTAAACTGGAGTAATAGTAATAGAATGAAATTTAATAGTGAAAAGTGCAAGGTCATGTATTTAGGGATTAATAACAATAATTTTAAATTGGGAACGCATCAGTTGGAAGTAACAGAGGAGGAGAAGGACCTCGGAGTATTGGTTGATCACAGGATGACTATGAGCCGCCAATGTGATATGGCCATTAAAAAAGCTAATGCGGTTTTAGGATGCATCAGGAGAGGTATTTCCAGCAGAGATAAGGAGGTGTTAGTACCGTTATATAAGGCACTGGTAAGACCTCATCTGGAATACTGTGTGCAGTTCTGGTCTCCCATGTTTAAGAAAAGACGGTTACTCACCGTTGTAACTGTTGTTCTTCGAGATGTGTTGCTTATATCCATTCCATGTAGGTGTGTGCGCGCCGCGTGCACGTTCATCGGAAGACTTTTACCCTAGCAACTCAGTGGGTCGGCTGGGCGCCCCTTGGAGTGGCGCCACCATGGCGCCGGATATATACACCAGCCGACCCACCCACTCCTCAGTTCCTTCTTGCCGGCTACTCCGACAGTGGGGAAGGAGGGTGGGTGTGGAATGGATATGAGCAACACATCTCGAAGAACAACAGTTACAACCGTGAGTAATCGTCTTTTCTTCTTCGAGTGATTGCTCATATCCATTCCATGTAGGTGATTCCCAAGTCTTACGTAGGCGGTGGGGTCGGAGTGAGATGTTGCAGAATGCAAATGCTGAGCCAAGGCTGCATCATCTCTGGACAGTTAGACCAAAGAGGCAAAAGGTCTGGATCGAGGACCAGGTAGTAGCATGACATAGCCCCTGGAAGGGTATGTGAGTCGGAAAGGCAGCAGAAGAAGCCTGATGCCTGATGAAACGAGTAGTAAGGTGGCCCGATGGAACATGGGCCAAGTCACAGGAGGTGCAAATGCATGACGTCACCCAAGATGAAAACCTCTGGGAGGAGACAGGTAGGCCCTTCATCCGGTCTGGCAATACAACGAAGAGTTGGGGGCGTACGAAAGGGCTTTGTCCGCTTGACATAAAAAGCGAGCACCCTACGGACGAGTAGGGAGGGCAAATGTGCTCCCTTCGCGATGAATGGGGCTTCGGAAAGAAGACTGGAGGGAAGATATCCTGGATGATATGAAAGGTCAACAGCACCTTAGGGAGGAAGGCCGGACGTGGTCACAACCGCCCCTTGTCCTTACGAACATAGTGCACCGTGGGTCCACTGTGAGAGCCTGAAGCTCGGAGACTTGTTCAGCCGATGCAAAGGCTACAAGGAAAAAACTGTCTCTCGGGACAGGTATCTCAGCGAGCATGTTGTCAGAGGCTCGACTGGAGCAGGCATAAGTCTGCTTATAACCAGGTTGAAGACCCAGGTGTTGGCGGGGCGGCAAACCTGGCGGTATAAATGCCCCAAGCCCTTGAGGAATCTAGAAACCACAGGGTGTGAGAATATGGAGTGGCCACTCTCCCCTGGGTGGAAGGTAGAGATGGCTGCCAAGTGTACCCTTAATAAAGACCGTGCCAGGCGCTGCTGTTTGAAAGATCAGAGGTAGTCCAAGATGGAATAGATCGGAACCTCGGTGGAGAAACACTGGCGTTTCATAGCAGCAGGAGAAACACTTCCAGTTGGCCAGATACGTTAACCGAGTGGAAGTCTCCCTACCACCCAGGAGAATCCCGTATAACCGAGGTGGAACAACGTAACTCGGATCGGTTTAGGCCCGCAGCAGGCATGCTGTGATTTGCAGGGATTGCAGGTCTGGGTGGTGAAGTCTGCCGTGAGCCTGTGTTATGAGGTCTGGGCAAAGAGGCAAGGGAATCGGTCGGCTACCAACAGGTCTAGCAACATGGTGTACCAGTGCTGCCTGGACCACGCTGGAGCGATCATGATCAGATGCGCTCTGTCCCTGCGGAGTTTTAGCAGGACCCTGCAAACCAGCGGGAACGGTGGGAAAGCGTACGGCAGACGGCTCGTCCACGGCATCAGAAAAGTAGCCAAGACCGAGCCCGGGGAGAGGCCTCGGCATGAGAAGAACTTCTCTCTCATTCTGTTCCCGCGAGAGTGAAGTTCCGGAAACGGAATGGATAACATCCGGAGGAATCAACCACTTGAGAGACCGGAAGGATCTGCTGAGGCGATCCACCAGAGTGTTCCAGACCCTTAGGAGAAAGGACGCTACCAGGTCCATCGACTGAGCTGTGCAGGAGTCCCGGAGCTGGATAGCTCCCTGCAAAGAGAGGACCGTGCTCCTCCGTGCTTGTTTATGCAACAGGTGTCTGCTGTGCTGTCCATGAACACCGAGACACAACAGCTTTGCAGGTACTGCTGAAGCGCCTGGTACACAAGGCAGACTGCACTCAACTCCCGGACATTGATGTGCAAGGGCAGCTGTTGAGTCAACCGAAGGTCTTGAGTGGGAAACTGACCCAAGTGAGCACCCCAGCCGAGAGATGGGGGTGTCCATCATGAGGGACACCGAAGGGTGAGGTGGATGGAACAGCATCCCTGCACACATCAGGGAGGGCGTCGAGCCCCAGTCGAGGGAGCCTAGGACACTCGGGGGGATCGAGGCGACCATGACCATGCTGTCTCTGGCCGGGTGGTACACTGAGGTGGGTCACGATTAAAGTGTACGGGGGCAAAGCCTGGCATGTTTGGTTACACATGTGCAGGCAGCCATGTGACCCAGGAAACCTAGGCAAGTCCAAGCCAAAGTTATCGGGAAGGTCCGTAGACCTTGTACAATGGTTACCATCGCGTGAAATCAAGGCGTAGGTAAGCAGGCTGTGCGATAACTGGAGTCCAGGGTGGCCCCCAGTTAAGTCTATTCCCTGTGTGGGAATCAGGGTGGATCCCTCTATATGGATCATCAGGCCTAAACACAGGAATAGGACCTTGGTGACGCCCACATGAGTGGTAACTTGGGCCCGGTGGTGGCTGGAATGAGCCAATTGTCTAGATACGGAGAACGTGTATCCGACAGTGGTGGAGAGGGCGGCGACTACAGCCAGACACCGTGAATACACATGGGGCTGTATAGAGGCCAGCCAGGAGGACCGTAAACTGGAAATGATGGTTGGCCACGAACCGGAGGTGGGGAACGGTACCAGGACCGGGAGCGCTGCCGGCACCTGGCTTGGCGATGGGACCGAGAACATCTGCGGGACCGTGATCGGGAACGGTGCTGCTCTGCGGTGCCGACGCAGGGTGGCCTGTTGATAGACAATATAACCCGCACCGGCGGTACCGGGGGTTGAAGCAGCGCAGGCGCTGTCATTGTCATCAACTCCCTCGCTGTGGAAATGTCTCCGGCGTGGAGGGAATAGTGAGCTCAACACCAGCTCGCACCGGGGAGCGTTCAGGAGCTGGACTCGACGGCTCTTGCCTGGCCGGAGTCGACGGTGCCGATACTGTCGGTGCCGCGGCAGGTATCAGAACCGGCAGACCGACTCAGGATAGCGCTCGGCTGCGGAGCAGGCGGCTCCGACGCAGCTGAAGAGTGAGCTCAACCGCGGCTCGTACCGGGGAGCTTTTTGGTACCGGACTTGGCGGCTCTTGCATGGCCGGAGTGGACGGTGCCGATACTGTCGGTGCCGCAGCAGGTATAGGTGCCGGGCAGTGCGACTTAGAGCGCTCGGGCTGCGGAGCAGGCGGCTCCGACGCAGCTTAATAACGGGCTCGACCACGGTTCGTACCGGGGAGCTTTCCAGCACCGGACTCGACGGCTCTTGCATGGCCGGAGTGGACGGTGCCGATACTGTTGGTGCCGCAGCAGGTATAGGTGCCGGGCAGTGTGACTTAGTAGAGCGCTCGGGCTGCGGAGCAGGTGGCTCTGACGCAGCTTAATAACAGGCTCAACCACGGTTCGTACCGGGGAGCTTTCCAGCACCGGACTCGACGGCTCTTGCATGGTCGGAGTTAACGGTGCGGATATTGTCGGTGCCGTGGCAGACAACGGTGCCGGGCGATCCGACTTAGCATAGCGCTCGGGCTGTGGAGCAGGCGGCTCGGACGCAGCAAGAGTCTTGTGCCTCTTCATCCTCCAGGAGAGGGATCCATGCCGAGTGGATGTCGGAGCTAGCGACGGCCGGTGCCGAGAGGCCTTGGCGGTACCGGCGATCCGGTGCCGAGGGAGCGCTCCTTGAAGACTAACCAGCGCTCGGTGCCGAGAGCGGAGGAGCAAGAGCTGCCTCCGTCAGGAGCTGCTTGAGACGAAAGTCCCGCTCCCCTTTTGTTCTCGGCTTAAAGACCTTACAAATGCGGCACTTATCTGTGAAGTGAGATTCCTCGAGGCACTTAGGAGAGGATCTCTTGTCGGCATCGGCTTGCGACCGGCCGAGCATATAAAACCCTGTAGACCGGGCATTGTACCCGGCACCGGGTGCGGGGAAGGGGATAAACCCCAAACCCCTGTGAAATAAATACACTAACTATACTACAAACAATTAAAGTCAACTACAACTATATAAATCTGAACTATATACGATACTTAACGAGAGAAACTATGAGTAGCTATGGAAGTGGAGGTCAGCTAAGCCGCGCTCCACTGTTCCAACGACCGACACGGGCGGTAAGAAGGAACTGAGGAGTGGGTGGGTCGGCTGGTGTATATATCCGGCGCCATGGTGGCGCCACTCCAGGGGGCGCCCAGCCGACCCACTTGAGTTGCTAGGGTAAAAGTCTTCCGACGAACGTGCACGCGGCGTGCACACACCTACATGGAATGGATATGAGCAATCACTCGAAGAAGAAGGATGAATTCAAACTGGAACAGGTTCAGAGATGGGCTACTAGGATGATTCGAGGAATGGAAAACCTGTCTTATGAAAGGAGACTGAAAGAGCTTGGCTTGTTTAGCCTAACCAAAAGAAGGTTGAGGGGGGATATGATGGCTCTTTATAAATATATCAGAGGGATTAATATTAGGGAGGGAGAGGAATTATTCAAGCTTAGTAACAGTGTGGACACAAGAACAAATGGATATAAACTGGACACTAGGAAGTTTAGACAGCCTTCCAAGGGGAGTAGTGGGGGCAAAAGACATATCTGGCTTTAAGACTAAGCTTGATAAATTTATGGAGGGGATGGTATTATGGGATAGCCTAATTTTGGCAATTAATCTTTGATTATCAGCAGGTAAGTATGCCCAGTGGTCTGTGATGGGATGTTAGATGGGTTGGGATCTGAGTTATTACAGAGAATTCTTTCCTGGGTGCTGGCTGGTGAGTCTTGCCCACATGCTCAGGGTTTAGCTGATCACCATATTTGGGGTCGGGAAGGAATTTTCCTCCAGGGCAGATTGGCAGAGGCCCTGGAGGTTTTTCACCTTCCTCTGCAGCATGGGGCACAGGTCACTTGCTGGAGGATTCTCTGCAGCTTGAGGTCTTCAAACCGCAATTTGGGGACTTCAATAACTCAGACATAGGCATGGGGTTTGTTATAGAAGTGGATGGGTGAGATTCTGTGGCCTGCATTGTGCAGGAGGTCAGACTAGATGATCATAATGGTCCCTTCTGAACTTAAAGTCTATGAGTCTATGGCGCGGGTGCTGAAGGCAGCACGCAAGCTGATTTTCAGTGGCACTCACAATGCCCGGGTCCTGGCCACCAGTCCAGGGGGCTCTGCATTTTAATTTAATTTTAAATGAAGTTTCTTAAACATTTTAAAAGCCTTATTTACTTAGTTTAGTTACATATTATAGACAGAGAAAGATCTTCTAAAAATGTTAAAACGTATTACTGGCACTCAAAACCTTAAATTAGAGTGAATAAATGAAGACTTTGAAAGGTTGCTCAGCCCTGAGTTAGAAGGTCAGAATTGTAGAAAATTGGTAAGGGAAGCTATCAGAAATCAATGACCAATCAATGAAAATAAGAAGGAAGTTTTGAAAAGTATATTAATTCTAACAATGGTAGTGATAAATTACTAGACGGAAATGGCAGAATTATCAAAAATAATGCAGAAGAGGTAAAAGTCCTCAATAAATATTTCTCTCCTGGATTTGGAGAAAAACAGATGCTGTACTCGTATCATAAGATGTTGACGCTGACACTCTTTCCATTCCAACAAGAACTCACGAGGACATTAAACAGCAGCTATTACAGTTAGACATGTTTAAATAAGCAGGTCCACATAACTTGTATCCAAGAGTTTTTAAAGACCTGGTGGACGAGTGTGGTGGACTATTAATGTTGACTGTAATTAGGACTTGGAACACTGTGGAAATTCCAGAAGACTGAAATAAAGCTAATGCTGTGCCAATACTAAAAAGTGTAAAAGAGATGACCCAGCTAATTACAAGAGTATCAGTCTGATATCAATACTGAGCAAAATAATGGAGCAGTCAATACTGGATTTCGTTAATAAAGAATTAAAGGAAGGTAATATAATTAGTACCTATTAACAAAGGTTTAGAGAAAATAGATCCTATCAAACTAACTGGATATCCTTATTAGATGAGATCAAAAGTTTGGTTGCAGCTAATATTACTGATGTAATACCGTATTGTCCTGAGTATAGGCCGCATTTTTTCCCCCTAATATAAGTCTTTAAACTAGGGGTGCGACCTACAATCGGGACGATACGGTAATTTCAGAGCAAAGGGTCCAGCCGGGCGGCGCGGTTCCTGCCCCGGGGTCCGGCCGGGCGGCGCGGTTCCGGCTGCGCAGTTCCTGCCCTGGGGTCCGGCCCCCGGGGTCCGGCCGGGCAGCGCGGTTCCTGCCCCGGGGTTCGGCCAGGCGGCGCGGTTCCTGCCCTGGCCCCCGGGGTCCGGCCGGGCGGCGTGGTTCCTGCCCCGGCCCCGGGGTCCGGCCCCGACATCGGCCAGGTGGCTCCGGTTCCAGCCCCAGCCCAGCTGGGCCCCACCTCCAGGCAGCACGGTAAGGGAGCAGGTGTTGGATAGAGGGCAGGGGAGTTCGGGGGGGGTGGATTAGTGTCAGAGCGGTCAGAGGGCAGGGAACAGGGGGATTGAACGGGGGCAAAGGTCCCGGGGGGCAGTCAGAAAGGAACAGGGGTTGGATGGGGCGGTGGGGGGCAGTCAGGGGTAGGGATTCCAGGGACAGTCAGGGGACAGAGAGAAGGGGTGGTTGGATGGGGTGCAGGTCCCGGGGTGCCATCAGGAATGAGAGAAGGGGTTGGATGGGGTGGCAAGGGGCAGACAGGGGCAGGGAAAGGGGGTGGATAGGGCATGGGTCGGGGGGGGCCTGTCAAGGAACATGGGGGAGTTGGATGGGGCAGGAGTCCCCGGGGGGGGAGGCATGACCCCTCCTGGGGTGAGGAGGAGGAGAGAACCGGTTGTTAGTACCAGTATTTTGGCAGCTCATCACTGGTGGGAAGATCAGAAAGAAGTGGATCAGGAGAATGATGAAGAAAACAGTGGGAGTGATGTAGAAAGCATTGGAAGTAGTGATGAAAACCTGAGCAGATACCGGTATTGATGGAGAGGCAGGCAGTGAAAGTGACTAAAATTTCTCAGAGGGATGACTTAAGAACATTTGCTAATGTTGTTGATTGTTGTGCAGGGGAGAGGGTGAGAACAGTTCCCACCATTCTCCTTGTTGTCCATTCCTTTTCCCTTCTTTATTTACAGTATAACTACAAAATAGTTTTCAATATTTCTGAGTATATAACGTATGCCGTCAAAAGCAGGACTACCAAAAGTGTTAAAAGTGTTAAAAATACTGGTACATGTCTTCCTATTCATTAAATAAAATACTGTTTTACTGTTCTACTAATGTGTATATTTTCTTTAAGTTAAAAAAAGTTAAAAATTTAATTTTTTTAAAATAGCACCAAACTTTAAGGGTGCGGCTTATAATCAGGAGCAGCCTATACTCGGAACAATACGGTATATCTAGACTTCTGTAAGGCATATGACTTGATTCAGCACAATATTTTGACTAAAAAACTAGAATGATACAAAATAAACACAACATACATTAAATAGATTAAAAACTGGGATTGTAAATGGGGAACCATGGTCGAGTGGAGTTATTTCTAGCGGGTTCCCACAAGGATTGCTTTTTGCCCATGTGCTATTTAACATTCTTATCAATGACCTAGAACAGAATATAAAATCATCACTGATGAAGTTTGCAGTTACCACAAAGACTGCGGGTGGTGGTAACTAATAAAGTGCCAGTAGATTCAGGCTCCAGCACTGGGAGTCTGGGAAGTTGTCCCAGCCCTGGCTGGAGGGTTATTTCCTGTTCCACAAAGAGGAGAAGTTCCATTCCCAAATCCTGTGCCTTGAAATTAGGCCCTATCTGACACTACACCCCATATTCAGCATAGTGGTATGGTTATAATATGATTAGGACATAATTATGAAGCATTTTGTGCAAGATGCGTCATGTGCTGAATATGATTATCCTATTTGTGTGCATGGATCATGTTTGTATTTGAAGTTATGGATATTGACTCTGTATTTCAAAGGTGCTTACTCTGGGTAACACCCACAACGAGCCTTTCAGGTACAACAAAGAAGCCAGACAGAGCTGATGGCTCATCAACAAAGACAATGGACCATGGAAGAGCTTAGCCTTCCTGTGAATGTTTCAGCCAGCCTATGAGTCATGGCTACTATGACTCAGCAGGACATGCTAGGACATGTGACTAGACCACATGACAACGAACTCCATTTTTGTACCTGTATTTTTCCCCACAAACTGGACTGGGAACTTAGTTTGGAACAAATGGTTCCCGCCATATGGAAAAGCTACATAAGGTGGCGTGTGACATCATCTCTTGGCCTCATTCCCCGCACAAGAGAACTCCTGGAAGCACCTGAGGAACAAAGACTGAAGTGGGAGAAGTGCTGCTCCCAGGGTAAAGGGATTTCTAGCTTGTGTATGGAAACTTGGGGGACTGCTTCTATCGTCAGTCAGGGTGAGAAATTGCTAATTCAAATTCTATCCAGATAGTATGTTAGGCTTAGTTTGAGTTTTTGGTTATCTGCTAAGTAATCGGCTTTGATCTGTTTGCTATCACTTAGAAGTGTTGGGATACGTTAGGGTTCAGTAAAACAGCTGGGAAGCTGCTAATGTGCTGACATGCATTGGGGACAAAGGCATAAGCAGGCAGTAATTCTTTGCTTAACAAATAGGTTGCCATATTTTTCCTGTCTCTGTTGCTTGTAAGAATTGACATTGATGCAGCTGCATGAGAAGTGTAGTTGCTGGAATGAATGTCCTTTGTGTGAAAGAAAGTAAAAGAAATGTTATCTCCCCCTCCCTTCCTTTCCCAGCTACATAAACAAGCCCTGGCTTATGGCCCCTTCCTCCCTCCCCGAGAACTGCTCATTGACCCTTCCTCCATACCCTGAGAACTGCTGTTTAGGGAAATTTGTGGCAACACGTTATTGCAAAGAACGGTATTTTCAAGGTAAAAACGCCTCTATGATAGGTGTAATACTGTGACAGTGGATAGGGGTGGGTATACTAATTGTATGAGTGTCTCTACTACTTAATAAGGGGTTTTGGGGTGTTGTAACGGATGTAGGTGTTTACATACAAACTTAGATAAAAGGCATGTGATGTAACTAATCCAGTGCTTACTCGATAGTTGGGTCAAGGGGAACAAGTAACGCAATAAAGAAGCCTGTATTCGTATCCGCCTCTGGATCAACCGGCTCCTTTTTTGTTCTAACAATAATTACTTAAAATCTACCTTTCTGCCATTAATAAACTTGTTTTATGCTTTATCTTAACCAGCGCATTTTGAGTGAAGTGTCTGGGGAAAAGCTGAGCTTGGTTAGCACAGGCTTGTTGTGCACATCTTTCCCATATCGAGGGGAAGGCGAACTATATTAATGAGCTGACATTATACAGATCCCTGTGTACTATAAGATGGTACAATTCTGAATTTATACTACAGCAGGTGTGCAAGGTTGGGGAGCTGGGAAATTGGCTGTTGTCTCTATCTGTCCTTGAGTGGCTTAGGTAAAGCACTCAGGTAGCTTAGTTGGATGCATGGCGCCACCTGCTGTCGTGTTGGGTGATAACAGGGCCTGGAGAGGCTGGCTGAATCTCCAGCAAAGCAGTGTGAGAAGGGCCAGCCCAGCTTGAGGGTTAGAGGGTACAGCGGTTCCCAGAAGCCCCCCATACTGCACCCCGGGGTGACAACCCATCA
The DNA here is from genome assembly GCF_020497125.1 of Mauremys mutica. Lineage (NCBI taxonomy): Eukaryota > Metazoa > Chordata > Testudines > Geoemydidae > Mauremys > Mauremys mutica. The sequence goes on from NC_059097.1 coordinate 16,369,133, forward strand.
CACCCTACATTACACAAGTCTCAGCAGGTTTGTCACATCCTGTCCCCTCCCTTTCTCCACCCGAGATATTTCCTGCCTCCCACCACCTCCAGCAGCTCCTACCCTCCTATGCATTTACTGCTCCTCTCCCTCCAAGCAGAACCCACCACCAGCTCCCTGGTAATCCCTTACCTGAGCCAGCTCCATTGCAGCCATTTCCTTCCCCCTGGGAGGATGAAATGATCTGGAGCAAAACGTGGACGTTAATCTGTAGCACAACGTGGACGTTAATCTGTAGCCTGCCAGGACGAGAAGGGCAATGTGAGAGAATGCAGAGGGGGCTTTTGTCCATTCCACATGCTGATTCCCCCCTGTTAATGGACACTCTAGGTTCTGCCACACTGTGAAGCACAGAGTGACCTTATTCCAGTACAGGCCTAGCCCCCTCCCACCAGGGTGTGACTCTCTAAGACACGGTGAAACCCTCCTGTTGCATCGCAGAGGAGCAGGGACAGAGTCTGACAACCCATGTGATCATAAGCAGAGAGTTCTTTATTCATTTCCAGCATGCTCTTATATCCCATTATGGCCAGCAATCAGACAGTTGCTAATTGGTTAATTAAATATACACAGCCGCAGCTGTAACCCCATCCTAATTAACATCCTACACACCTGTTTGACTTATCATCCTATTTACAGTTAGCTGGCCGATGAGAGCGCGCCCAAGGTCAGCCCTTTATACACAATTCCCAGCGTTATCGGCTCGTCCCAGAAGCCTAAACTATCTCAGCATTTCACACTCCATTGCCAACACCTCCCCCCTCTACCCAAAATCAAAAAGGAGGGAAAGAAAAAGGGATAAAAACATTAGCAAAACATTTCCAACTTATAACAACATAACACCACAATCTATCACAAGCCAAAATTAAAACTTTATAAAGCCAACCTATATAACCATGCAATTCTTAACATAACCCCAACAACACCAAACAAAAACAAAGCACAACAAATAAATGGTGTAAATTCTACAGGATTCCCCCCTTCTCTATAGCACACCAACTTGTGGCAACCTTCTATTACCAAATCATCCCTCAGATGTCAGGCGATCAAACTGACACTGAGGGAGGGGGGGTCCTAGAAAAAACACAACATAAACCACATAAAACACAAAAAACAATTCTGGCCAGAGGAAAAAAAAACCAAACAAACACCACAAAACAAAACATAAAACACATAACATAAATTTAACTCTGTAAATAAATGCATGGCATATCAAATACTAAGCAGCTAACATCCATATTCCTCAATTATCTAAAAAACAAAAAACAAATTTACCCCTACTGGGCAATCAATAATTACATACAATATACAAATACCCTTAGTACCATCAGGCAAAAAAAAAAATTACATCATCAATTAAATCATTTACAGTAATACAATTGCATCCTAACTTACTTCTAAATTCAACTGCTATTCCCTCCAGCAACCACAGAGTTAACTTTGTACTCTGCCTAACATTACTCGCTAGTAGTTAATTACCTTTTCTATCAACTACACCCTCAAGGTTATCAACCAGTATTCCAAGCTTGTTGTCTGTTGCCCGCCGCCTGGGCCCGATCCTTTTTTCCTCTTCAAGTTCTCTATCTATTGCATGCCTGCCTGGGCCCGATCCATATTTCCTCTTGCTAAACCGTACCAGCCCCTACCTTTCTGGTATCTTCTGTGAACAACTATCTGTACTTTCCCACCATGGGGGCTACATCAAATATCAAACAATCATACAACTGCCAATAATCAGTACATAATACAAAATTTACAAAAATCTAAAAAGGCTAACAAAAGCACTTTACATAAAGGTATTTTGGGTCACATAAATTCAAAGCCATTCTCCCAAATTACCTAAATTTATATCTAATAACCTACAACTCCCCCCTTTGAGAATACTCAACAAACCTTTCGGCTGAGTGTTCTCAAACTTCAAAAACAAAGGTAACCAAGCTCCAGAGAGCCGGGGCAAGTAATGGGGGGGCAATCAATCATTACTTAGAACACACAAATACCCTATACATTCAGGCAAAGCAAAAATTTATCCCAATTAATAAATCATTCAGGGAGGATCAAACAGAAAGAATCCTGGCATAGCAAACAAGCAACTATCCTCCAGGGGCCCAGGTTGTGTACATCTTGTGGCTCTTTCAGACATTCCATCCACCACTGCAGCAGACATCTCTGATACTAACACAGTTGCAATTGCTTCACTGCTACTGCTTGCAGCCTCAAATCCCGAATGAACAGTGGTAACATCGTGGACTAGTTCAGGAAATAATACTGCAGGCATTGCTTCTAAAGGCTTTAAAATTTCAGCTGAGGTTTCCATAGATGTTACAGTTTCTGCAATGATTTGTGCGTCAATTGCTGCAGCTGTAACAGGCACAAATGTTTTTTTGAGCCCCAGAGCTTTCAATACTAAAAATGGGTGAGCCAGCATCTGCCAGCTGCACAGCTAAACTCTCTTGCTGCACTGGAGTTGAATAAAATTTATCACCGTTTGCAAGTTCCAATTTTCCAGATTCAAACAAATCCTTTTCCACTTCCGTCCTTAGCTCAAACTTGGTTTCCTTTCGCTGATTGTCATTTGAGCTTGTCGCAGTCAGTAGAAATGTTTGTTTTGCTTCCATAGGCTCCTCTTCGTCTCCCTTTCCACACACAGGCAGTTCTTGAGGACACATGTCGCTCTGTAGAGGGGCCCCATTTACAACTGCCCCTGGGCATTCTGATACTAGGTTAGATGGCG